>NW_024070209.1:61772969-61824374 GCF_014754425.2 Oryx dammah
ACCAGGCTCCTCCATCCATGGGATTTTCCAGGCAAGAGTACTGGAGTGGGGTGCCATTGCCTTCTCCGCCAATACAGTATACTAATGCATATATATGGAATTTAGAAAGATGGTAATGATAACCCTGTATGCAAGAAAGCAAAAGAGACACAGATGTATAGAACCATCTTTTGGACGCTGCAGGAGAGGGAGAGGGTGAGATGAGTTGGGAGAATGGCATTGAAACATGTATAATATCATATAAGAAATGAATCGCCTGTCTAGGTTTGATGCAGGATACAGGATGATTGGGGCTGGTACACTGGGATGACCCAGAGAGATGGTATGGGGAGAGAGGTGGAAGGGGGGTTCAGGATTGGGAACATGTGTACACCCGTGGTGGATTCATGTTGATGTATGGCAAAACCAATACAATATTGTAAAGTTAAAAAATAAAATAAAATCTGAAAAAAAAAAAAAAAAAGGAGATCAGTCCTGGGTGTTCATTGGAAGGACTGATGCTGAGGGTGAAACTCCAATACTTTGGCTACCTCATGCGAAGAGTTGACTCATTGGAAAAGACTCTGATGCTGAGAGGGACTGGGGGCAGGAGCAGAAGGGGATGACAGAGGATGAGATGGCTAGGTGGCATCACCAACACGGTGCATATGAGTTTGGGTGTACTCTGGGAGTTGGTGATGGACAGGAAGGCCTGGCGTGCTGCAGTTCATGGGGTCGCAAAGAGTCGGACACGACTGAGCAACTGAACTGAACTGAAGATGAGAATTTCTGGTAGTTAAGCGACAAAATAAAAACACTGTAGAAAAGTGTTTTGATCAGAGATGCCTTCCTACGGTTCTTTAAATGATTGCAACAGGTCCTTTGTGCTTCCTTTTGACTCTACAAACAGAATAGAGG
Organism: Oryx dammah; assembly: GCF_014754425.2. Classification (NCBI taxonomy): domain Eukaryota; kingdom Metazoa; phylum Chordata; class Mammalia; order Artiodactyla; family Bovidae; genus Oryx; species Oryx dammah. Next base: position 61,773,867 of record NW_024070209.1, read on the forward strand.
CTCTGACATCAGCTCTCGGTCAGAGGTAACGAAGGACACAGGATAGGGATGGTGGATTTAACATTTTTTGAGAAACCATGAGCACATTTCAAGTCACATAAGAGGCTGTCATTTATAAAATGCATCCTTATTTCAGCAATGTTAAGTTGTGAAAAAGCTGTGCCATCAATTCTACTGAAATATGCTAAATGGTAGGCACGGGGTTGGTATACAGTGGGGACACTGCAGTGAGGCGTGGAGAGTGTTGATCTCTAATAGAGACCAGATTCAGCTTCCAGTCCTCTTTCTTTTTAGCTGTGTGACCCAGAGCAAAGCATTTCACTTCTTTGAGCCTAGGCATCCTCATCTGAAAAATGGGGATAAAAATAGCTACAGGGTTATTAGATGCTTTACGTAAGATATTGTACATGAAAGATCCTGACACATGGCAGGTTCTCAGTGGGTGTGAGCTGAATGTGAATCTGCCTTTTAAGTACCTTATAAACTCAGGAAAGAGATTCCTGTCCTACTGAGGATGGATAGAGCCTAGACTGAATTCTCTGGCTGGAGGAGAAGAGACCTCAGCTTTGGGTACCCTACCCGCTTTGTACCATTGTTGGTGAGATAGTGGTTTGCTTGTTGTCTGTTCCTCCATTTATTCCTTCACTCAGTCATTACTTTTTGGGTTCCTACTTTTTGTCAGACATTGGGATAAAATGATAAATAAGACATGGTGATCTCCGTGGATCACTGAACCTAGTAGGGAAATAATGGCATGTAAGCAAATAAGCCGGAGAAGACAATGGCACCCCACTCCAGTACTCTTGCCTGGAAAATCCCATGGATGGAGGAACCTGGTAGGCTGCAGTCCATGGGGTCACGAAGAGTTGGACTCAACTGAGCAACTTCACTTTCACTTTTCACTTTCATGCATTGGAGAAGGAAATGGCAACCCACTCCAGTGTTCTTGCCTGGAGAATCCCAGGAACGGAGGAGCCTGGTGGGCTGCCGTCTATGGGGTCACACAGAGTCAGACACAACTGAAGTGACTTAGCAGTAGCAGCAAGCAAATAAGCAAGAAATGTTAAACAACCTTTTTTAATTTTTAATCTACAACCCTTTCCACTAAAGAAAGAGTTAAAAAAAAAAAAAAAAAAACCAAAACCAAGGTAGAATCCCGATGTCTTTTATGACTTGTAAAACGTTATTGAAGCATGGGTGATCTAAATTAAACTCTATCACAAAAACGAATTTGTCTTCTTCAACTTTTCTCTCCTGTTAAGTTAATTTTGACTTTGGCATCAGGACACATTTTGTTTTCCTTCTGCTCTCACATTCTGCATCTGTTACCTTCTCTGTCAGGCAAGTAGAGAGAGTAAATCCTCAGGCAAGAAACAATAAGTATGCCACTCATCTAGAATCTGAAACAAAATTGGTAGGCATGATTTTAGCTCTTCCTGTTTTCATAGTGCTTTGCATATGGAATACTGCATTACAGGACTTTTAGTTTTGGTGAGGCAGTATGGCACAGTGGGGAAAATATAGGTGTAGGAATCAGTGTAAGTTTAAATGTTGGCTTTATCATTTGTTAGTTGTGTGGGCAAGTCATTTAACCTCACCAACTCTCAGTTTCCTTATTTGTAAAAATGAGTGATAATAATACTTAAGGGATTATAGTAATGAAGATATATGCTTACATGTAGTGGGTCTTTAAATATAACTTACTAATGTCACTTATATTGACACAACATAAGACACATATTGTGTCATATGCTGTTAATAGACAGCATACGACACAAAAGAAAATATTTTCTCAGCCCTTGGATAATTGTATAAAATATTCAGCAAATTTAATATAAATTGTGTATATTAGGGGCAGAATTTGACCTCATTATATTAAACAGGCAAGTAGTTATTAAAATTTGCCTAACCTGGGACATCTACTGGGGAAAAGTCATTATAAGCTGTAAACTTCTAGCTAGAGCGGTCAACCCCGAAAACTGGGCTGAGTATGGGTTGGAGCCGGTTCTCTAGGCGGGAATGGGGAGTGGGGAATTGCTCTACCCATTAGAGGACAGTTCATATAATATTTGGAGTTCTTTGGTAAGGAAGAGTTCTTTCTTATTCATTTATTCATTCGTATGGACTTGTGTTTCTTTTATATTTTAGGTAATAATCTAATGCTATGTTATTTATCTTGCTATTCAAATTGTTCTGGCTTTGACCATGGGGAATCCTTTTAGGTTGGTTCTTGTGCCCCTCTGATACACCTACATCCTTTTTTTGAGCACTACTTTCTTTCTGGGACTATAACATGCTTTGGGCTCATCTTATATTTTCTCTGCCCCAGCTCTAGAATCAGCCGTCTCTCCAAGGAGCCCTGGTTCCTTTGATTGGGAAATGGCTTTTAGCAATCAAGATCTGGTGATAGGTGTGCTCACCCAAAATTTTCTGAGCATTTTCTATGCATCTGGCACTATTCTGGGCACTGGAGATAGCAAGAGCAAAGGTCTTTGACCTCAAGGAATTTACATTCTAATGAATCATGAAAATTAAAGATGATACTCTGAACAAAAAGTCCAGAAGAATACTTGGGTTATAAAAAGTGCTCAAGAATGTTAGTAATTCCTTCCCTCCCTCTCTCCTTCACTATACTCACTCTACAATTGTTCAATTCCTTTCTTAGGGATTGGAGCAAACTGGGCTATGCTGTGGGTTGGAGTCCCATCTAGGATTGGTATAAGGATTGTTACTAGAGCTGGGGTACATAGCACATGTGTTCTGCAAAGCACATTTGAAGTGTTCCTAAGAAGGCTAATCAAAGCCTGTAACAAAGGATTAATATTTAACCCTAACCCAAGGGGCACAACACAAACTATTGAGGAGATGAGTCAAAAGCTCAGAATTTATGTTGATTAAAACCAAGTATAGAAGGAGTGGAGAAGTTGAATCAAGTAGAAAATGTCTCAAATGAAGCCTGTGAATGGATTTGGTCTTTAATGGATGTTATCTCTATGGTATAGGAGCACCTTACCTGCTTATAAACCCAGACAAGGCAAACACACCTGATCTGTGAGTATCCCTATGTTTTGTTCCGTCCCTCATATTTCCTGTACATTGGCCTCTGTTTGTCTTGCCATGTATTCCAGAGTTCAGGTAAAAGTCCATGATCATCTGGAGGAGCTCTTAGGGCAAGCATAATGTTGACACCATGCTGGCCATACTGTCATCCAGAGTCACAATGCAGACACTGGAGAATAAGCTGCTAATAGCTGCCCCCAGAATCGAAGCTTAGTTAGAGAATACCACATCTCTCAGCTCTCTGCCTTTGTGTTCAGGTACTCTTTGGTGCTGGATGAACTGAGAAATTGCTACTCAGGAGTGTCTGTGTTGAGGAGTGGGAACCCAGGGTCTCACCAGGAATTGTGAACAGGAGAGGCAGATGTCAGCACCAGGTCGGTGGTAAGCAGGGTCCTGTGTGGGGCTACAGATAAGAAAATAACCCAGGAGGCCAGAATCTGGGTGAGCTGAGAACTGGTAGGGAAAAGAAGTAAGAGAGGGGCATACGCAGAGGTGCAGGACCAAGGCTGAAGGTTAGGGCTCCATGTGTCCAGTTACCCGTGCTGATGGCTACAGAGGGGTTGGGCTTAATGGGATAAAGGTTCTTTTCCAGGCCCTGCCCAAAAACTCCAAGAGACCAGCGTTTTTCCTTTTCAGTTATAGTAAATAATGAATAATTATTTATTATAATATAATGATAATTAAGTATAAGATAATTAGCAACCATATTTTTAATAATCATATATAATAAATGTTCAATATTTACTTTCAGATACCATTCTGAGGCTGTGGTAACCTCTTATGAGGCAGAACTCACCAAAATCTAGTGAACAAATCCAGAAGACAGGTTGTGGTGGTTTAGTCATTAAGTCATATCCAACTCTTGCAACTCTATGGACTGTAGCCCACCAGCTCCTCTGTCCATGGGGTTTCCCAGGCAAGAATACTGGAGGGGGTTGCCATTTCCTTCTAAAGAGGATCTTCATGACTGGGGGATTGAACCCACGTTTCCTGCATTGCAGGCAGATTCTTTATCAACTGAGCCACCAGGGAAGCCCCTAGAAGAGAGGGGCTTTTAAATAACGGCATTTTAAGCAGCGCTTTGGGAGAAGGCAATGGCACCCTACTCCCTAAAGGAGAGAAGGGAAGGGATGGTTTGGGGCAAGAGGACCTCTTCTGTCCGTCCTCTCATAAAACCCATTGTCCTGGTAGAGTGTTGCCAAAGCATAGAGAGCAATGCTTAAAATGCAAGTCAGAAACTCTGCATGGGCAGATGGTGGGAATGAGAGGATTTGTCCTTCGAGTCAGGTACAATGTCCTCCCGCCTGTGTGAACATCAGGACCTTTGAAGATCACTTTCTGTACTCAGAGTCTTAGCTGCTTCAAAGTGGAAAAGAAAATTCAATAAGATTTCTAACTAATTTCTATGCCTCCTTGGCAGCTGTCATATTATACATAGTAAATATCTAGGGTAAACCAAGTAGTCACAGGGAAAATGATTTTTCACACCTCTATTTTGGAATTATGTGCAAAGTTTGCTGCATCCCTCATGCTGAATATCACATAGTTAAATTGATAATTACCCCAATTGAACATGATGATCTGAAATTAAATTATCAGTCATTGTTCTGTTGCTTAAAAATATTTGCTTTCTCAACTCGTGGACAAGACCTGTAATAAAGGTGGCTGACTTATAAGGTTCTAAATGGCTTAAAAGGTTCTGACAGGCAAGGTTCTAAAAGATTAACAGTCTAAAAAAGAAAAGTGAACAATTTGAGAAATTACGAGGTTCTCTGTTACAAAAAAGCAAAACAAACCTTTTATGAAACTTTAGGCTGTTTCTAATAGAAAGGTGAAACTGAAAGGGCTTTTGCTTCCTCAGCAATTGAACACTGGACCTCAGCAGTCCTCTGGCATATATTAGCTATGCTTAAAATTCCCCCTTTGTGCTAAAAAGGAAGTATTGGGAATTCCCTGGAAGTCCAGTGATTAGGACTTGGTACTTTCGCTGCAAGGGCCCGGTGTTCTCTCCCTGGTCAGGGAACTAAGATCCTGCAGGCCTCTCAGTGCAGCGTGACCAAAAAACACAAACAAAAACAAATAACTCACTATCCTGTCCCCCTTTATTTTTGATTCCTTACCACTGTCCTCCCCTTCTTCCTATCTAGTTCTCATTGTTTCCTTTCTCCTTATTTATAACTTTCAAGTCTTGCCTCTTTTCTTTCTTCCCTATCTACTTCTTCCTCGTCTCCCTCTTCAAGGCAATGCTGCACAGTGGTCATTAAAAACATGGGCTTTGGAAGCAGACTAAGGCTTCCAAATCTGGCTCCACCAGACACTGAGGGACGCTGGGTAAGCTGCTTTATCTTGCCATGTCGCTACAACCTTGTATCCGTCAAGGTTCATTTAGGGAAGCAGAACCGCTAATGTGGGAGGTACTGAGAAAATGAAGGTCTGAAAGGGGGAGTTGAAAGGTCAGAGGGTCCAAATGGGTCTCTAAGTAGAGAGCTGGTGGAGAAATCTACGAGGAACTATTGCCTTGAAAGGTTTGCATTCAAACACCTGGTGATGTTGAATTTGACCAGGAAGGCCAGAGTTACCTGCAGGATGTGGAGTGGAGAAGAGTGGATAGCTGGAACCTACTGGTACTTCTATGTCTGCCCATTGTTGCATTTAACCATGATGACCTTCAGAATAATGGCTACTGCGTCATTTTGCCTTTCAAATCTCAGGAAAATTTCACTTTGGGCTAAATCAAACCCAGAATCACACAGAGAAGAGGATTCTGGGGAACTTAGGTCTAGTTGGACCGGGTTTGTTTGTTTGTTTGTTTAAGTACAAACCACTATGTGAATCATTTTCAAAATGCAGTTATTAAGAGTTCATAACTCATGGAGATGTGAAAAGTAAATGGGACTTGAAACATGTAAAGAAAGTGCTTATCACAGCATCTAATACACTGTAAGCACCCCACTAAATGTTAATTGTCATTTCTTCTTTGTTTTTAATCCTTTTTCTCTTATGTTTCATGCTTCTACCTAAGCACTATGACCAAATTTCTGTGTCATTAACATTCCACCATCAGTGTTTAGGATAATCAGTAAATGATGTGGCAAATGTAACAACAAAATAGATACTATTTATTGAGTACTTACTTTGTGACCTTTTTATGCATCAACACGCATGATGCTAATAACAACCCTACAATCCAGCTGCCATCATCATTTGATGAGGAAATGATGAGGACATTGAAGTAGAGAGATTATTACTTGCCCCAAATAGCACACGATTTTGACACAGTACCAGCTCAGAGTCGAGTCATGGAAGCCCATTTTAAATACTCTGTTTTCATTAAGGGTGAGAGTACCACCTCCAGGAAGAGGTACTTTCTAGAGGTGTTTAGAAATACAGCACCTTCAAAACTAACAAAGGGCCTCAGAACTCCTTTCTTGTTGTTATTGTTTCACACAAAATTTGGACGGATTATAAATCTGCTCTCCATGGTTTGGACTATAAAGCCAGTGGTCAGAAAGAACTCGATATTTGGCTATGTTAGGCAAAGCAGCCTGAATCAAGCCAACAAGTGTTGAGGTGTTTGGGGAGGGAACTGGAGGAAAGTTGGAGAAAGGTTAAAGTTAGTTTATAATTAGATATAATTTTGCAACCTAAAACTCGAAAAACTTGCTCCAAAAGGACTGCCTTGCCTTCTTAAAACATGGTCTTGTGACTTTTACTGGAATGCAAAGTTTGTCAAGTTATTCCAGCCCGTAACTCTCTCCCCCACCTGCCCCAAACCCAGTCTGCCCCCTAAAGCAGAAACTAAATTTGCAACCCCATGGATTATACTCAATGGGCTTCTGGAGTTTTTTAAGCTTTTTTTTTTTTTTCAAAAATTTAAATATTTTCAGGTGGAGCTTATCACAGTTCCTATTCATCTCTATTTTCTGTCATACTGCCTTATTTACTTCACTCATCAATGTTACATGCCTTGACTTACAAGGCATTTGAGTTCCCAAAACTTGCAATGGTCTCTAGAAGCACAGATTTCAAAGGGATTGTCTAGTTTTGGATTTCCACACAGAAATCAGCAGAGATGAGGCACACGGACCTTCCCAATTGTATTTTTCTACTCATTTGGTCCCTCACCACCCAACATATTCCTTAAAGTTCTTCATGGATGAACTTATTGTGTAACATTCTGACAACCCCTAGGTTTACCTTTTAAGAAGCAAGGTCTGAATTGCTCAAGAGCCAAGTGGAGAAATCATACATTTGTAACTTTGCCAAGTGTGACATGCATTTCACAAAAGAAAAACCTCAAGATATAAGGGCTAAGTACTGAAAGAGTGAAGCAGAAAATCTAAGCATGTTCCTAAGTAAACACAGGTGAGATCCATTCCTGCAAATACACTTGAAAAAGGGTTACTGGTGTATTTTCTTAGTTTGTTGGGCTTGAAGTTTTAAAGTGTGCTGTTAGGGAAATACTTGATTTCCCATGGTTTGGGACACCTTGATCTGAAAATTTAAAGGTACTAGAATATGATAAATGATAATGTTTCAGCTATGTTGACAAGCATGTTTGGCATTGAGGTGGTTACCTGTCAAAAACAGTGCTGGTACTTGCCACTTCTATTAACAGTCTCTGAAACTTAGGATGTGAAAATGATGGTTTGGTAAATTGTATTTGGTTCAAAAGCTGGTTTGGACATTTTATTATACAGATTGACAAGTATGTGATATGTAACTTAAAACATGTGGGTGCAGTTAAGGTAACCATAGTATTTACTGGATAGAGTCTTTTGTGTTTTTGTAGAGATGTGGATAAAAATAGGATGACATAGAGTCTAGTTTGCTAAAAGAAGACCCAGAACCTTGCTTTTTATTACAAGAGACAAGCCTCCTAGGGACTTGCATCTGCAAATGTCTCCTGGTATCTTTGGTTTCCTGGTTTGTACACCTGAATCTGAGCACCTTATCATCTTTACCATTCTCTTTAAAGGAGAGAAGTAAAAATCTATGTCTCTATTTTTAAAAATTAAAGTTTTATACATGTGAACATAGATATTTTCTTGGTAGATTAATGGAACTCAATAGAAGAAACTTCACTTCTCTAATCTGTGTCTTAGAAGGCATTTAAATGAGGCTGAACATCTAATGGCCTAGGATGTAGAACACTTGAATTTTTATTCTAGATTATAATACTACTCAGCTGTGGGTGTGACTGGGCACCTGCTTTCTATACAATGTGACCGATGGATTGAGTGCCAACTAAGTCACTTCAGTTCAGTTCAGTTCAGTCGCTCAGTCGTGTCCGACTCTTTGCGACCCCATGAATTGCAGCACACCAGGCCTCCCTGTCCATCACCATCTCCCGGAGTTCACTCAGACTCACGTCCATCGAGACAGTGATGCCATCCAGCCATCTCATCCTCGGTCGTCCCCTTCTCCTCCTGCCCCCAATCCCTCCCAGCATCAGAGTCTTTTCCAGTGAGTCAACTCTTCGCATGAGGTGGCCAAAGTACTGGAGCTTCAGTTTTAGCATCATTCCTTCCAAAGAAATCCCAGGGTTGATCTCCTTCACAATGGACTGGTTGGATCTCCTTGCAGTCCAAGGGACTCTCAAGAGTCTTCTCCAACACCACAGTTCAAAAGCATCAATTCTTTGGCGCTCAGCCTTCTTCACAGTCCAACTCTCACATCCATTCATGACCACTAGAAAAACCATAGCCTTGACTAGACGGACCTTAGTCGCCAAAGTAATGTCTCTGCTTTTTAATATACTATCTAGGATGGTCATCACTTTTCTTCCAAGGAGTAAGTGTCTTTTAATTTCATGGCTGCAGTCACCATCTGCAGTGATTTTGGAGCCCCAAAAAATAAAGTCTGACACTGTTTCCACTGTTTCCCATCTATTTCCCATGAAGTGATGGGACCAGATGCCATGATCTTCGTTTTCTGAATGTTGAGCTTTAAGCCAACTTTTTCACTCTCCTCTTTCACTTTCATCAAGAAGCTTTTTAGCTCCTCTTCACTTTCTGCCATAAGGATGGTGTCATCTGCATATCTGAAGTTATTGATATTTTTCCCGGCAATCTTGATTCCAGCTTGTGTTTCTTCCAGTCCAGCGTTTCTCATGATGTACTCTGCATAGAAGTTAAATAAGCAGGGTGACAATATACAGCCTTGACGTACTCCTTTTCCTATTTGGAACCAGTCTGTTGTTCCATGTCCAGTTCTAACTGTTGCTTCCTGACCTGCATACAGATTGCTCAAGACGCAGGTCAGTGGTCTGTATTCCGATCTCTTTCAGAATTTTCCACAGTTTATTGTGATCCACACAGTCAAAGGCTTTGGCATAGTCAATAAAGCAGAAATAGATGTTTTTCTGGAACTCTCTTGCTTTTTCCATGATCTGGCGGATGTTGGCAATTTGATCTCTTGTTCCTCTGCCTTTTTGAAAACCAGCTTGAACATCAGGGAGTTCACGGTTCACGTATTGCTGAAGCCTGCTAAGGAGAAACCCAAGTAAGATGGTAGGTGTTGCAAGAGGGCATCAGAGGGCAGACACACTGAAACCATACTCACAGAAAACTAGTCAATCTAATCACACTAGGACCACAGCCTTGTCTAAGTCAATGAAACTAAGCCATGCCTGCGGGGCAACCCAAGACAGGTGGGTCATGGTGGAGAGGTCTGACAGAATGTGGTCCACTGGAGAAGGGAATGGCAAGCCACTTCAGTATTCTTGCCTTGAGAACCCCATGAACAGTATGAAAAGTCACTTCAGTCATGTCCAACTCTTTTCTACCCTATGGAGTGTAGCCAACCAGGCTTCTCTGTCCATGGGATTATCAAGGCAAGAGTACTGGAATGGGTTGCTATTTGCTCCTCCAGGGCATCTTCCTGACCCAGGGATCAAACCCGAGTCTCCTGCATTGCAGGAGGATTCTTTACTGCTCAGCCACCAGGGATGCCCTGACCAGTGGATTAGACAGTTCCTAAAGCTTCCTCATGGGACTTTCCTGGTGGCTCAATAGTCAAGAATCCTCTTGCAATGAAGGTGATGTGGCTTCAATCCCTGGATGAGGAAGATCTCTTGGAGAAAGAAATGGCAACCCGCTCCAGTATTCTTGCTTGGGAAATCCCCATGGACAGAGAAGACTGGTGGGCTACATACAGTCTATGGGGTTGCAAAAAGAGTTGGACATAACTTGGTCACTAAACAGCAAACTTAACTAGCCACATGTGTTTAGTGGCTATTACATTGAACAGTGCTGTTCCAAAGTGTTACAGATAAAGCCTCTTTGAGCAATATCTTTAGTTCACACATCTATTCATGTACACGTTTTATGTATTTTTACATTCATTAATTCAACAAATATTTTTTGAGCACCTTCTTTGTTTCAGGCACTGAGAATATGATGAGCACCTTCTTTGGGTTTATATTCTCTCATGGAATAGATGAAAACCAATCAAACAATCACACAGCTGGTGGGAATTAGGAGAATGCGATGGTTTTAAGATTATCCCATGTGGCTGATTTCTGTGAGGAAATCCAGGCTTATTCAACCTCTTTAAAGTCTTCTGATTTCTCTCAAGGGAGTGACCTCTGACCTGGGATCTGAAAGCTGCTTGGCCCTTTGAAAGGGATAGATTTTATCAGTTGACACTACAGAGATCAAGCAGGGTTGGTAGAAACAAATTTAGATAATTATCAGACTGACTACTCATGTAAACAAAATCACTGTTTCTTTTTAGAAAGAAGAATATCAGGAGCCTGGTGGCTTAGAAGAATTAAAACTGTCAAAACTGAAAGTAGAACAGTTGATCATGGGGTATCCAGGGAGTTTCCAAGTTATTCTGTCTTACAGTATATAAAGGCACAGACCCTCTTAAGTGCTTCATTCTCTTTTATTGAAATAAGTTGTAGAACACACACACAAGCACACCTGGGTAAAATTAAGAAGTAAGACATTAGATAAATTACCTTTCCTTAAAGAAATATTTTGATGTTCTTGGAAACCTATACCCCTACTGAATACTAGCTAAGTTTTTTATATAGACCAACTATGTCTCTTGTAAACACGCCACATGAAACAGCACTGATCTCTTCCATTTAAATATTTCCTAGTGCCCTAGAATGGTCATCTGTGAAGGTTCAGGAAAGTTCAGGAAATAAAATGATCCAAAGGAGCATAAATAGTCATCAGAATCTAGTTTGCATGTTAGAATTCCAATCTCCTTGGAAGTTCTAGCTGGTAATCTAAATTAACCATGAAATGATATATGATAATTTGAAAATAATTACGTACTCTTAAATGAGACGCCACTAAAGAACAGCAGCACAACATTAAAGTAGCATGTGACACTCTTTAATTTTACCTGCTGTCATTTTAATTTGGGGTTCAGAGTCAGGGTGGCAATGCCTCTTCAAAATATTCTGACCTTGGTAAAAAAATATATCCAGGCAGAATATCTAAGGGAAAAATAGTCTATCATCCTCCAAGGAGAGCATCAAACACTTTGCCCTGTGCAGTATTTCATGAATCTGGTTTTGTGGCATGCTGCCAGATGGCTGAACTCTATTCCCACACCACCTCCCCCCAACCCCCCTCCCCCTACTTTTCCTGGTATCCCTGACAGCGTCTGAATTAGGCTAGCACCATGCTTACAGAAAGATTACACTGTGCTTAGCTAACGGAAATCACTTCGGAACACACCTATGGACCATTCTGGAGTGTGTGCTGGCTAGAACCAGCAGGAACTCTAGGATCTATGTAGCACTGAATATTTCTCTCTCACCTACAAATGTTGACCTGTACGCCAGCAGGTAAGATCTCCATGAGTGCTGGGACAATGCTCCAAAATTCACGTCCACAGATACCCTGAAGCCTCTAAACTTGACTGTGCAGAGTTCAAGTTTCTGTCAAACCCACACTGATTGTTTCACCAAGATACATGCTCACACCCTCTCCAGAGGTAGGCATTGCTACTAGGGGATCCTTGGGTTGTTATTACCCTACATCCAGTCTTTCTAGTCTGCAGTTTCACGTGAAACAGTTCTTGTGGAGGGGGGCTTCTGTGTATGGAGGGGAGGCAGGAAAGAGTAGTGGTTTGGGGAGGAGAATTCCATTCATTTCACTGTGTGTGTGTGTGTTCCATCACTCAGTTATGTCTGACTCTTTGCAGGCCCATGGACTATAGGCTCCTCTGCCCATGGAATTTTCCAGGCAAGAATATTGGAGTGGGGTGCCAATTCCTAAGCCAAAGGATGTTCCCAACCCAGGGGTTGAACGCATATCTCTTATGTCTCCTTCTCTCTTTGAGAAGAGTTGATTCTTTATCACCGTGCCACCTACCCTAGTGGTCACTAATGCCTCTCTGTCCAATCACTCTTTCAGGCCTAAACCATTATACAATACATTTTGTAGCCTTTTGCATGTAGGTTACAACGTAAGCAAATGATCTCCTGGAATACTTTAACTGTCTATAATAGAAAACTTCAAACTTTTTATAATAGAAAAATTAAAATGTATCCCACAATGAGGCACACTTGCACAATAAAGCTCCATATACTCCCATCACTCAGCTTCTACATGACCAGCTTGTGGCCAGTCTTATTTCATCTACACCCTTATACACCTACCCCTTGTATTATTTTGAAGCAAGATTGTGAATAGTTTGCACTCAGATGGAGCAGTTAACAGAGGAGGTCACATTCCCTCTATAGATGGCTTTGATTCTTTTCTTCCCAGCAGGAAGGAGCGGTGATCCTTGAAACTCCCTAGCAGCTTATGTCTACCTTTGTTTTGGCACTAATCAATCGCTTCTTGTCTGGAATTATAGGTCTTTTGGCGCATCTTATCTTTCCTATTGAACCTTCAGGTCCTCGAGGGCAGGACTTAGGCCCAGTTCATCCAGAGTTCAATAAATGCTTATTGAATGAAATAAGAAATGTACAAAGTTGGGCTACAGTGACTGAAATCCAAATTCAGATCAAGATAGATACACATCCAGCACTGGGAATTAAAGAAACAGACACCTGTTCACCTCAAATTTGCTTCTTCTATTTATAAATCTTAAGTAGAGATGTTGAGTTTCTTCCACATGCCAATACAATCTTTTTTTTTAATTTATTTATTTTTTACTTGAAGGATAATTGCTTTACAGAATTTTGTTGTTAGGGAAAATGTGTCTGTCTTGAATTGAATGATGATGGATTTAAATATGGTAAAAGATGTATTTGTCATTTATGATAATGTAAGATAGAAGTGGTTTAATGTAGCTATGCATTGTATAACACAGACTTGAAAATGGCAATCCATATTTTACATGAAATGACAAAAGAAATTTAGAAAGGATAATTTTCTTCCACTGAAAAAGAAGATGGACTTTGGAGCTGGGTAGACTTGATTGCAAGGCCCTGCCTTCTGCAAGGTACTTAATGTCTCCAACTCTTACCTTCCTAATTTATAAATGTGGAAGGATTTTTTTTTCTTGCTTCACATGATCATGAAGGATTAAATGAGAAAGCATATATGAAACCTCCAGCACTATGTGTTACACAGTCAGTGTTCCTATATGTTGATGATAATATTAGCAGCCACTTAAGAGTTTACTATGCGCTGGTCCTGGATCAAGCAGGATATGGGTACTATGCTAATTCATCTTCACAGGAACTTTGAGGAGAGTTGATATTTCCATTTTCTTGATGAGAAAACTGAGGTCTAGAAAATTAAGTAACTTGCTCAAGATCACATTACTAATAAGAGGCAGAGCTGGGGTTTGGAGATTAAACCTGGGTCTCTTTGACACTAAAGAGTAATTCTTTGTAATTATTGCACTGCTTGATTTTCTTTCATCAAAATCTCTTTGAAACTTTGTGTAGAAAAGGGCCTTTCTTAAAACTTGAAGGAAAACATCTTTCCTTTCAATCACTTACTGCTGTTGTAATCGTATATAACTGAGAAATAGGCAGCTTTGAATAACTGGGCATTTTTGAAAGTGGGAGACAATAATGGAAGGATGAACATTTGAAGATCACACTCACTTTTATTTTAAACACTTGTAAGAATAGTGTTCAAATAGAAAATTAATATGTTTGTTTAAGGGATGTATATAATACACAGAGACATTTTTATAACACTAATTCTAGTGATGTAGCAGAAAAGCATACTTAAAGCACAACTTCAGTAAGGCACCAACAGAAATAGCAATATCAAAAATGTATACAATCTGGAAGATTTCAAGTGAAGAAGCTAGTAAAGTGTTTAGTGCATGATAATGAACAGGCTTTCCAGGTGGTGCTAGTGGTAAAGAACCCGCCTGCTAATACAGGGAACGTAAGAGACAACCCAGGTTTGATCCCTGGGTTGGGGAGATCCTCTGGAGAAGGGAATGCAACCTACCCAGTACTTTTGCCTGGAGAATCCCATGGACAGAGGAGCTTGGTGAGCTACAGTCCAAAGGCTCACAGAGAGTCGGACACAACTGAGCGGCTAAGCACACATACACATATAATAAATGTAGAATAGGTATTTGTTGGATAATATGAAGTGTGAGTCATCAAACACCTAATACATTAAGTCACTCAGAATCTGAAGCATTGTCCAGTGCCTAAGCATCTTATGAAAACCTCAAGAGTATATATTTTCCTTTTTTTTCTTCTCCTTATTAGAAGTTCTGGCATTTCCAGAGTCTATTCATTTTCATTGGTTATTCCAATGCAAAATCCTAGAAAGGCTTCCACTGAAATATTCAGGTTGGTCATGTCTGTGCTCTTTGAATAAAAACATCCAAAGGGTTTGGTCTTCTGGAAAATGCAGTCCAGCCTGAAAATTTGTCTTTAAGACTGAACTGGAGTGGCTGGTTCCCTACACATTTTAGCATTCTGATCACAGACTTACTGTAGTAAAGAAAAATCTGAGTCAAATGTCTGAGGAACAGTGTGTGATTTAGCTAAAATTGCCGATTTTGTTACAGCATGTTTGTAAAAGTTGCCCCCGAACCGGCTGTCATGAATATTTCTTAAATTAAAATTCCTACTGAATCTTGTGAAAGTAAATAGTTGATGTCCAAGAACCTCCAAGAAAAAGCCACTGTAAAGTCTCTCCAGGACAGGAAGCTTTGTATATGGCACTCACCTGTGCATATTGACAGTCTGGTACCTGGCAAGTGCCTTAGATCTGTGTTGACTTTATAATAAAGGGAAATTACTTGTGCCACAGTTCAGTTATACCAGGAGACTGGCTTTGTGCTTATTCTTATGGTTAAAGCTTTCCCCTAAGCAAGTTCCGAAACTCCCAGATGTTATAGTAAACACTCCTCAAATGAGTTTTGGATACTAACCTTGATATGGTCCAAGTTCTATGTGGCAAAGATAAACCTTCCTTGGTATTGTTGAATCCTGAAACTCCTCTTGGATTTGGATGCTTGCAGTGATAAAGCAGACCCCAAGATGGTCTCAGCTGGACAAATGTTGAGTACAACAATTGCTGCCTCCAGTTGCTTTTGACACAAGTATTTGGTGGGGTGGGGAGCAGAGGAGGACAGTATGCTTACTATTCATGGACAGGTTTTTTCTTATTTATCCTGCAGGTGTTAATGATAAACTGTAAACTGTAGGGTCCTTTAGGTCAGGCACTCTGTATCCTATAGGCACCTGGACTTCCGATCCACTCAGATAAGGGGAAAGATGAAGGAGCAGTAGCAACTTGACTTTATTAAAAATGGTCCTTGGTGCCTTGCTAGGGTTCTGACAGTTGGGCACCTCGCCACTCAGAGTTCCTCACGGGGACAAAGTCTTGAGTGGGGTGTGCAGCATGATGGCTGAATCACCAGATTGAAACACAACTCTAAATATATTCATCTTGTCCTTGTCTTATCTTTAGTGTGAGCCCTTTAGGAATTTACTTGCTCCTGTATGTTAGGGTCCCTCAGTTTTCCCAAATTCAGCCGTGGACAGAGAATGCACTTCTACTCCAGGGGCTGCTGCTTGCAGCCGGAGGTGATGCTCCTGTGTGCCTTACTAAGTACAGCGTGAAATTAGTCCCCAAGGGACTAATGCATGTCAGATGCATGCATGACCAATGCATGTCAGATGTTCAGGCTTTCTGTGTGACTCCAGCCAGGGGCAGGGATGTGGCTATGGGGAAAATAGGGCTTAGGGAAACAAAGGAGCTTGAAGGCAACCAGAGTTCCAGGCTAACCCCATAGTATAAAATGCATGGAGAGGGATGGAGGGTCAGTGGAAGGCAGTGGAATAAAAGAGGAGTGGGGGGACTTCCCCTGAGGTTCCAGTGGTTAAGACTCCACACTCCTAATGCAGGAGCCTGGCTTCAATTCCTTGTAAAGAAACTAGATCCCACATGCCCCAACTAAGAGATTCCATGTGCCACAACTAAAGCTCTCGAGTGCCACAACTGAGATCTAGTGCAAACAAATAAATAAATAATTTTTTAAACAGAGATCTTTGCAAGCCATATATTACTATTAGAGCTCTTGCTAACTGGCCTGTCCAGTCACCAGCAGTGTGACCTTGGACAAGTTAACTTTTCTGGGTCTCACTGTCCTCATGTGTAAAATGTCACGTTGTTAACAAGTTCAAATGAATACATGGAAAACCTTTAGGTATGCAGCTGGTGCCTCCCCTTACCCAAAATGCTCAATAAATATTAGCCCTTATTATCTGTAGCTCAGGCTTGCTTTTATGATTTGGTTTGATTAGTTTATCTGCTGTTTGTACCAAGATGGGGTCATTTGGGAACATAAAGTTTCCACTTGGTATCACTTCAAAGTTTGAATAAAATCACGTACACCTGTGCTGGGAAAGGTTGGAGATGCTTCAGAAATGTTCTTAAGGAAGATCACACCTGCCACTAGGTGTGAATTATTTGGCTAATTTAGTGTTACAACTAACACAAAGAATGAAAAATAAAAGCTTTCCTTAAATCTATCCTCACTTGGTAATATAATAGGACACTTAGTGGCTCACTCTCTCACTTGTTCAAGAAAAGGCAGTTAAAGAACTTCATAAAACATTTAGTTGCAAAGCCTGAAGAGAGTGCACATCTCGAAAGCAACTCCTTTCCTCTGCAGGAATACATTCTTACTAGGCCTTGGGGTCAGCCTGCCTCTGGGCTTTGGGAGAGAACGTGCTGGCTTGAGGCAGACCTCTGGACCAATTTACCATGGGATCTGATCAAAAATCCCACGAGAAAAAGAAAGAAGCTGTGAACTTCCAAATAACTACATGGTAAAGAATTCATAGGACTTGAAATGCAACATCTGGTCTAGACCAGAATGTTCTTTTGAGAAACAGAAAGGAGAAAATATTGTAAATGTGATATGTTAACTGGCCCGGTAGGAGGAGGAAGACAACAATGTAAAAAAAAATTTTTTTTTAATTTTATTGCTTAAATCCTGGGGTGAGGGGGAAGTCAACAAACTTTTAGGTTCATCTTC
The DNA here is from genome assembly GCF_014754425.2 of Oryx dammah. Lineage (NCBI taxonomy): Eukaryota > Metazoa > Chordata > Mammalia > Artiodactyla > Bovidae > Oryx > Oryx dammah. The sequence goes on from NW_024070209.1 coordinate 61,791,369, forward strand.
GCTACATACCTTACCAAAGGGGCTAAAACATTTGATACAAGGTCATTTTAGATGTTAAAACAAGAAAACATGGAAGCATAATTATCATACCTAAAACATAAATCACAGCAAATAGTTGGGAAAGGGATGGGCCAGATAGCTGAGGGGGATTAAGAGTATAAACTACCAGATATAAAATAAATAAGATTAAGAATGTCATGTACAGCATAGGGAATATTGCCAATATTTTACAATAATTTTATATAGGCTATAATTTATAAAAATATTGAATCACTATGTTGTACACCTGAAACTGATATAATATTGTTAAGTCAACTATAATTCAATTAAAAAATTTTAACCACAGCAAACAAATTTTTATAGAGACTTGGCTAGTTTTGGTGAGGAAAAAATCCTTGGTGTATTTTCACGGCATCTACCTTCATAATGTAACCTTGAGGAGGGACTAGTACTAGAGTTACTGGAAAGTCATTATTGTATGACAGCTTCTACAATTAGTCTATGATTAATAGGTCCCTGATGGAAATTAACTCTGAGGAAAGCATCATAGGGAAACTCAATTTTAATCTAGGGTTTTGCAAGTTCACGCAAATGGCAGTGACCTAAGGAGCAAAAGAGGTTAATTGAAGTGGGTTGTTACTAAATTGTTTGAGTTCAACCTTAGTTTTCTTATCTTATTAAAAAGGTAATGAGTTTTCAAGACAAATATTGTGAATGCCTCATGAGTAGAAAAAATAAGTTATTAGTCAAATGGCTATAGTCCATCAGGAAGGAAAGAATTAAAAGAGAAAGAGAAAGTTGAACTTGATATTTTCAAGTTTAGTATCAGAACCTTGGAGTCTGGATCTTGCTCATTTGTGGAATCTGAGTAGTTAACTTAGTTTCCCTATGTATGGAATTGAGTAAATAACTTAATCTTTCTGGTATAGATTAGGAATACTTTATGAACATTTCATTAATGTCTACACAGCAAAAAATTAAGAAGGGATTGCTGATAGCCTGGCTTACATGATCAGTGAAGATAGCAGAACCAGTCAAGACAAGTTTGAAATTAACTGCCCTTGACTCGGCTGCCTTGATTACTTATATGACCTTAATTAGCCAGTTTGGTGCAGATGTCCCTTCACTTTGTACTCAGCAAATTTGACTGTAGAGTTGTTTTCCTCCCCTGTGAAAATAAGCAATGTTTCCATTATTAAGATCTAAAAGAAAAATTTTAAAGATGAATAAACATAGAGGGTAGAGAATTTTCACTGATTGAACCTCCACTTTCTATATTCTTGTATCACCCAAAGGGTGGCTTCTCACTCCCTGGGTCACCTGCCTCTAGCTCAATGGCTCTCAAGATTTTTTTAAAATTAATTTTTATTGGGGTATAGTTGATTTACAATGTCGTGTTAGTTTCTCCTGTAGAGCAGAAAGGATCAGTTATACATTACATACATTCACTCTTTTTCCATATAGGTCATTACAGAGTATTGAGACGAGTTCCCTGTCTTGCACAGTTCAGTTCAGTCCAGTCGCTCAGTCGTGTCCGACTCTTTGTGACCCCATGAATCGCAGCACGCCAGGCCTCCCTGTCCATCACCAACTCCAGGAGTTCACTCAGACTCACGTCCATCGAGTCCGTGATGCCATCCAGCCATCTCATCCTCTGTCGTCCCCTTTTCCTCCTGCCCCCAATCCCTCCCAGCATCAGAGTCTTTTCCAGTGAGTCAACTCTTCACATGAGGTGGCCAAAGTACTGGAGTTTCAGCTTTAGCATCATTCCTTCCAAAGAACACCTAGGACTGATCTCCTTTAGAATGGACTGGTTGGATCTCCTTGTAGTCCAAGGGACTCTCAAGAGTCTTCTCCAACACCACAGTTCAAAAGCATCAATTCTTTGGCTCTCAGCCTTCTTCACAGTCCAACTCTCACATCCATTCATGACCACTGGAAAAACCATAGCTTTGACTAGATGGACCTTTGTTGGCAAAGTAATATCTCTGCTTTTCAATATGCTATCTAGGTTGGTCATAACTTTCCTTCCAAGGTGTAAGCGTCTTTTAATTTCATGGCTGCAGTCACCATCTGAAGTGATTTTGGAGCCCCCCAAAATAAAGTCTGACACTGTTTCCACTGTTTCCCCATCTATTTCCCATGAAGTGATGGGACCAGATGCCATGAGCTCTAAGTCAACTTTTTCACTCTCCTCTTTCACCCTCATCAAGAGGCTTTTTAGTTCCTCTTCACTTTCTGCCATAAGGGTGGTGTCATCTGCATATCTGAGGTTACTGCTATTTCTCCCAGAAATCTTGATTCCAGCTTGTGCTTCCTCCAGCCCAGCGTTTCTCATGATGTACTCTGCATATAAGTTAAATAAGCAGGGTGACAGTATACAGCCTTGACGTACTCCTTTTCCTATTTGGAACCAGTCGTTGTTCCATGTCCAGTTCTAACTGTTGCTTCCTGACCTGCATACAGGTTTCTCAAGAGGCAGTTCAGGTGGTCTGGTATTCCCATGTCTTTCAGAATTTTCCACAGGGAGGAGCTACCCCATGCCGGAGACTAGGGGTGGCGGCCGGGAGGAGCTACTCGACACCCGAGGTCAGGGGTGGCAGCCCACGTCCAGGGAGCCATGGCTGCATGGGCACAGGAGGGCTGAGAGGAGATAAACCACATTCAAGGTCAGGAGGGGCGGCAGTGAGGAGATACCCCTCGTCCAAGGTAAGGAGCAGTGGCTGCACTTTGCTGGAGCAGCCATGAAGAGATAGCCCACGTCCAAGGTATGAGAAACCCAAGTAAGATGGTAGGTGTTGCAAGAGGGCATCAGAGAGCAGACACACTGAAACCATAATCACAGAAAACTAGTCAGTCTAATCACATGGCCCACAGCCTTGTCTAACTCAATGAAACTAAGCCATGCCCTGTGGGGACACCCAAGACGGGTGGGTCATGGCGGAGAGGTCTAACAGAATGTGGTCCACTGGAGAAGGGAATGGCAAACCACTTCAGTATTCTTGCCTTGAGAACCCCATGAACAGTGCTGCAGAGTAGGTCCTTATTAGTTCTCTATTTTATATGTGGTAGTGTGTATATGTCAATCTCAATCTCTGAATTTATCCCTCCCCCTGTCTTTCCCCCTTGGTAACCATGAGTTTGTTTTCTATATCCTGTGACTCTCAAACTTGACTAGTTTCAGACTCACTCCAAGGGCTTATTAAAACAGATGGCTGGGTTCTCACTCACTGGGTCTGAAGTGAGACCTGAGAATTTGCCTTTTTAACAGGTTCCCAGTAATGCTGGTGCTGCTCTGCCTGGGACTATACTTTGAGAACTGCAAAGAGAGTTGGCCTCCTGTCAGCTATATAATCTGAGCCATCAGTGTCCCCATAACACCCCTCTCTCCCCCCACTTCACCCCCAAGCCTTTATCTCCTCCTTGGGTCCTTGCTTCCATCACTATAAGTAACCAATGGGATCCTTGACCTCCAGCTCCTCCCTCTGGGTGGCCCATGCTGGGAGCTGATGTGAAGAAGTCTTACTTTCCTACACCCTCTCTAATGAAAGACTCCTGATTTTTTTCAATGAAAGGATAGAAATAACTAGAGGGAATTACAAACAGAAGTGGAATAATGTGAAATGGAGGCTGAATGTGACTGTTCTAGTACACAGAAGCTTGGATTGGAAACCCCGTTTTTGGCAAACTGGGGAAGGTGCCTCCATTATTAAGGCCACTGTGCACCATATCAGTGATTTCTACTCCTGGCTTCGAAAAGATTTTAGAGGTGCTCTAAGTGAACCTTACTCTGCACTGAGGCATGAGATCCAGATGGGTGCTCGGGCTTATCTAGGGTGCCTGCCTCATCCTTTGCTATTAAGTTCAAGACTCTAGTTCTCTCCCAGATACTACCAAGCTTTGTAAAATCTCATGGCAGAGAAATTTTACAGTCTGTCTGGGTTTAGGCTCCAATTTTCTGAAGAACTGAAGGAAACAAAGTGAACTTTTTGGTTTCGAAACATGAAGATAAGGAAAGACTACAGAGAAGGCCCAGACTTTCATCAGAGCTTCTCTGCATTTTCAGGAACCTCCCAGTGAGCTCCAAAAAATCTTTCTATGGTTGCCACACAACCAACATAGCAACCAGGAAAGGAAAAAAGGAAGCTAAGGGTGAGGTCTGAACAAAGGTTTCCCTTTCCTTCTCGAGTTCTTCTTTTAGTATGTGATGCTATAGAGACAAGGTCCAATGACATCAGCATCTTTGGTGAAAAGGAAGACAGAAGTCTTCCCAAAAAGATCTACAGAGAAGGGACCAATGTGTGTGTTCAGCAGCTTAATTAGTGGAAACACCATCTGAATGTGGCCTTACTTGCAGGTTTGGGCCCAGATTCATCTGTGACTTGGCTTAATTTAAAACAAGTGAAATATAAGGCACTGATTTTGTGCCAGGTAAGTGTTATGGGAGATAGATAAGCATGGCATGGATCCTGCTTTCAAGGAATCTATTATCTAGAAGGGGAGAGAAGACTTACATACAAACCACTAAGACAGAATGTGACTATACTATTAAAGGGGGAAAATCAAAGTTCTTTGTCAGTCCTGGGCTATGGCTGAAAATTGGGTCTTAGCCAATATCCCATGCATCTGGGCCACTGTCAGAAGTTAGAGAAGGCTGAAGTAGAGACCTGTGCCAGAGAGTTGGTGGCCACTGGGGGACTGGATGATAACGACCCGTCAGTTGATTGCAGAAGAAACTGCATACTTCTAATTCGCTATTTGTAATCACTGAGGGCAATTTTCAGTTTTAATCTATATATTTGCTTCATTAATTTTGGTGTGGTCCTTCTTCCTACTTACAAATCTGTGCTCGTAAATGACCAATGGTTGTTCTTTTCACTTAAGTAGTTAAGCAACTAAATGATTGCATGTGAAAATTCAGGGGTTTGCAGACAAATACAACTGTGTTGGTGGTTGCGTAACCCCACGCTGGAAATGGAAAATTAACAAGCAACCTGTGAAAATTGCTACTACTTCTGAACTATCAAGAAATAAAATTACATATTTGATCTTTGGGACATATTAGAGGAGGTAGATATCTATCTTAGACAAGCAACACAGCAAAGTTCTAAGTAGCTTTGTTATTTAAGTGAGTTGGATCTATAACAGCAACAAAAATAAAACCAAATCATGAGATCTGAATATTTTGAGGCCATTCCAATTTCAGTTCAAATGGGTCTGGAAATAAAGCGTAAGTACATCCAAAGTAGGGAGTTTAAAATTTTGTGTAGCCGAAATGGCTAAGAGATCACCCAAAATTCATCTTCCTCCTTCCATAATGGAATTGTTGCTGTGAGGTGGATTGAAGCCCAAAGAAAGAGATGATCCCATAAAGAATCCTATGTTCCTGCAACCCCATAACCACCTGCCTCTGCCCACCCTCTCCTCCTTGAATGAATGCCAGGAGAGGGATACCAGAAGGATTCAGACAGAATAGAAACAGAAAAATCTTTCCACTTTTCAGTTTTGTATGAGGGTGGGCCCTTCACGCAACTGGACTCTTTCAGAAGTACTAGAAGAAAAGGGTAGGGTCATTCTGGAGTTCCAGGGGCCTGGGAGACAGGCATGCTGGGTGAATGTGTGAGATGGAATGTGGGCAGGGGTAGAAGGGAATGCTTGTGATGGAGTCAAAGTGACACAAATGCCCAGAGGCTGCAGCTAGCTAATCCTTGGGCACCTTGGGCAGGGCATTCTTATCTCTCTTGCTCAGCATGTTGGTTAGGCTCCTGAGAAGAAGTGAGTAATTAAAAAAAAGTAAAAGTAAATTTTGTCATAAGGAAAAAATGAAAACATGCTCCAATAGGTTGAAAAAGAATTGTTAGGTATTATGTGCGTGTATCTGATTATTATGACCAAGGACTTTATGTCCACAAATATTAAGTTTATGGGAAAAAAATGCATATATGCATGCTCAGTCATGTCCAACTCTTTGCAACCCCATGGACTGTAGCCCACCAGGCTCCTCTGTCCATGGCATTTTCTAGGCAAGAATACTGGAGTGGGTTGCCCTTTCCTTCTCCAAGGGATCTTCCTAACCCAGGGATCAAACTCACGTCTCTTGCAGTGCAGGTGGATTCTTTACCACTGCGCCACCTGGGAAGCTCACATAAAGACATAAAAATGATTATCCACAAACGAGAGAATAGTTTGTGATGATGTCTAAGTTGCAGAGACAGTAGCTTGCAGCCAGTAAAGTTGTCATTCTCCACACTCTCCACTGCATCCATGATAGGAACACAGGTTGGAAGTGTGTCATGCTCAAGGCTATGTGCTACTAAAAATCTAATTGGCTCTCACACCATCCTCTGGCTGTGGTCTCACTCAAGTCATATTAGTCATTCATTTTAACATATTCTGTTTGGCAGTTAACTTCCATTTTTACCGTGTCATTTGCTATTTCTTGGCAATGTTAATGGATGTATTGTAGCCAGAAAAGGTGGATGGTGAACAGGACTGGACTTAGCTCCTCACTGCACAGGGTATTATATCACATTCCTCTGGCCACCAGCAACACTCTCCAAACTACACTGTCAGCTCCACTTCCAAGATATTTTGTGGGTTTAACTAGTCTTATTATTACCAAACTAGTTTTTATTTCCTCTTTGTTTTATTAAAAATGAAAATAAATGTGTGAACATTGGGAAGTTGGTGTATTGTGTGAGATGAAGCCTTGGTAACAGTGTGTAAAATCTATATCTAGGAATAGTTGAAACCAAGAGTCAAACTGTGCAATGCTTAGTATTACAGGCTTTGGTGAACAAAAGGGATATAAAATAAATAGGTAACTTTTGCTTCTTCCTTTCACCTGAAAGGTAGTTAGTGAAGTCCATGTTGCTCATACCAAAAAAATATACACTGAAGTGTTTAAAAATACAGCAGGAAAAGATTGATTTTTTTTTTAAGCCAAATCTTGGCATTAACAAAGCACAAGTATTGCGATTCAAACTTTATATTTTGTAGATGTGCTTTTACATTTGTATTCCTATTATTTCTAGTCTGTTTTCCCAGAAGAGCAAAGTAGGGTTGTAGATGAGGGAACTGGCTGAACAGGAGGCCATAAAAGTGATGGAACACCCAGATGGGATATAAGAAACTAAATATTGATCTTTGTTCTTTCAGTGAGGACTTTCAAGTTTCTAGGGATGTCATTACAGCTATGGTGGCATTGGTTAATCTGATCTGCTATTCAGCTGTGGTCTTGAACAGTGTTGAAAGAACACTTTGTTCAGGAGCTTCAGCTGACAACCAGAGAGCTCTCTAAAGCAAGGGTTATAGAGAGAACATTCCTTTCCACGTGTTATGTAAGATATTCAAGGTATGCAGGACTCTGAGGCAATGAATAAAACTTGTTTTAAAAAATGATATAATTTAAAAAATAACACAACATGTACATTCAAATTAGTATTTATCCTTCAAAGAGTTATGTTGGAAGACATATCCTAGCAAAGCACTGCCCAAAGCATTTTGGAACTTTTTGTTTCAGAGTTGCTTTTAGAACCAGGGTTAGGGATTGTGAACCACTTAGGACTAAATACTTAGCATTTCATCTCAATTTTTAGCCATGACACAAAAGGCTGATTACTTGTTTTTTTCCCCTGTAGACTTAACTCCAAATAACTTGTGATTTTTTAAAAAAGTACCTACTCATTTATTCATTTATCCATTGATTAATTTAATCAATTAAATATCCATTCAGTGTCCCATATGCCAAGCTATATGTTAGAAGCTGAGGATTCAGTGTTGCACAAGACAGAAATGTTCCCTGCTCTGTTGGAGCTGAGGTTATAATAGGAAAGACAGACTAAAACCATCCCCACAGCAACATGCTAACAAACAAATTTTAAAAATACTTGCCAGTTGGGGTAAATGGTATAAAGGAAACAGATAAGGGGCTGAGTTAGAGAAATAACAAGAAGACAGTTAGATGGGAAAGGTGACTTTAAGCACAAATTTAGCCTTCAAAAACATCTACTTGCCACCACTGAGAATATTCAAATGAATACATTTTAATTTTGAAGGACAATGTTGAAGCCTGGGTGGACTGGGCACAGCCCACTTTTCCCACAGCAAACATTTTTTTCTGTAGCATGTGAAAGTGTAACCCTAATCAACAAAGTAGCCTCCAATGTGATACCTCAGTTACCACAAACAATCTGTGATAACAAATAAGTTGTATGTCACTTGGCAGCCCTGGCCAACTGATAATAGCTTTTCTTTTTGGATTAAACAAACACACACACACACACTTTTCTCCCCAGATAGCAGAGCCATTGCGACTGTCCCATTTGCAAGGCTCCAGGATTTTTAATCCTTCATCTACTGAGGCTCTCAGAATCCCCTGGGAAATGTCTTGGAGGTCCCCAGCACTGCAGAGGCAGCATCACTTCATGCTATGCCCAGGACTTGCAGGCCAAAGGGGAACAGCATCAGTAGTGTGTTTAGATTCTCACACTCCTCTGGGATGACACCAGTGATCTTGAGAGACATTATGAGGCTATGCCCTGGCTTCATGGGAAACCATGCTGAGAACATTGGTGGTGTCTGCTATGGGCTTGGAATGGGTCATATAGTGTCAGTTTGACTATCATTGGCAATGTTAAGTTTGATCATAAGATTAAGGTGGTATCTGACAGATTTCTTCATTGTACAGGTAACTTTCTCCCTTAAGAGTATTAAGAAATAGTCTTAATATTGGTAAAATTTTGAGATTATGTTAATTTCTTGTTCTCCAGCAGTATTTGATTGCCAGATGACTTGCCCAAGTTCATAGCTAGTAAATCACAAAACAGTACAGGAGTTCTATTTCTCCAGCTCCCAGGCTCGACAACTTTCACTCTGCGATGACGGTTTCATTCATTAGCACATGAACATTTCAGGTAGAATGTGAAGAAGTCAGGGTTTTTAAAGACTCTAAGAAAATCTAGATGCTATTTAGATCTTCACAGTTTATTAAGTATACAGAAAAATAAAAGTTTCATTAGAAACTCCTATTTTGTGGGAAATAGATTTTTCTTGATGTGGCTTCCTTGGACATCCCAGGTGGCTCAGACGGTAAAGCATCTGCCTACAATGCAGGAGACCCGGGTTCAATCCCTGGGTCTGGAAGATCTCCTGGAGAAGGAAATGGCAGTCCACTCCAGTATTCTTGCTTGGAAAATCCCATGGACGGAGGAGATGGTAGGCTACAGTCCATGAGGTCTCAAAGAGTCAGACAGGACTGAGTGACTTCACTTTCACTTTTGATGTGGCTAAGGAAGCAATAAAGGATAACACTGCTAAGTAGGGGGAAGATGCCCTGAAGGAGGAAATGGCAACCCACTCCAGTATTCTTGCCTGGAGAATTCCATGGATAGAGGAGCCTGGAAGGCTACAGTCCACGGGGTTCAAAGAGTTGGACACGACTGACCGACTAAGCCCACACTGCTAAGAAGATGAGTTGTTGCTATTATTACTCAAAAGAAACACACAAATGTTGGGGCCAATTCTCCCGCCCTCAAATATCCTTAAGCAGATTTGGATCCTGTTTCCTCTGCCCTTCGTCACTTATAATTTTTTTTTTTGGCTACTTATCTCATGGGATCTTAGATCCCTGACTAGGGATCAAAGCTGGGACCTTGGGAGTGGAAGCACAGAATCCTAACCACTAGACCACCAGGGAATTCTCTGTCCTTCTGCATTTTGAATACCAGTGTATATTTGTTGAACAAAAGACTGTGCTGAGTGAGCACCAATATCTTTCATTAGAATCATTAACTACGACTCTAAATCAGATGGAGTAATGTTCAGTGTCATTTCTTAAACCATATCGTGTTGGCTTTTACATGAATTGAATTCCTATTGTTGAGTCATTCTACACATCAGAAGCTGTCCCAAAGACTTCCTGTAGCAGCACAGTCTATGGGGTCATTGTATTAGGATAATAGAGTTGAAACATTTCATAATTTAATGAATTTGTAGATTTCTTATTCCCAAAATTAAAAAAGAACTTCTATGAATGTCAAATTCAGTAATTATCAGACAGAACAGAATTTGGCTCTGTTTAACCAACTGGCACACTCTCTGTAGATAACAACATGGTTTGATATTTATAAAGGGCCCATTCCCCACCCCCCTCCACTTAGACACCAGAAATTCATTAAGTATAAAGCCTTACGTAATTCTGTAAAGAAACTCATTTCTCTGCAGTTTTCCTAGCTTCTAAATTCAATATTAAAAAGAGATATCAATCTTTGGGTGCAGGCTTTCAGCTTTCCCTGAAATGGAGTGGCTGGTTGTGGTCCAGCACACAAACTGCCTTTGGTTTGATGGAATTTAATTAATTAATTAATAATAAAAATAAACACAGGGTCCCCTTGGTGTTAGGATAACAAGCAAATTCTGGGGAGAGAGATGAGAACAAAATGTGGATCAAGTCTAAAAGTGGCCTAAGAATAGAAGATTCCTTCTGGCATTAGGTACACACATTTGAATTTCTTTGGGTTGGAAATATAAAAGCATAATTTTTGCCTTTAATTAAATTTTTTTGTGTTGAATTCTTGCCAAATGCCCAAAGAAACAGAGCTGGATAGGAACAATAGCTGACATTCAGGTTTTAGGTGTTTTACATGAATATCATTTAACCCTCATAGACAACCCTTTAAGAAGTTACAAAAATTATTTTCCTTCTTTGAAAAATGAAGAAACCAGAGCCCCAAAAGTTTAGGCAATATCTTATAGAATAATCTGGCTTGAAAACTCAGAACAAACAGCATGAGGCTGAGATGCTGAGTTCCTGAAGATAGGCAGTGTCACCTCCCAAACTCTGCTGCCTCTCCACGGAGAGCTAGGGAGATTTATCATGCTTTTCAAAACAGGAAGAGTGTTAAGTGCTTCTCTTGAACAATATGATTATTTTCCGCAGCAATCCTTTCTTGCAGCTTATAAGCCAAGAACTGACAGTCCATCAAATGGAAAGTGACTTGTATAAAAAATCCCCTGTGGTCCTGGGAGATCCGGGCAGAAGGTAAAGAGGCTTTTACCTTTACTCCTGGGAACTCACCAATGGTAGCCTTCTTCCCAACTCCTCATCCTGAAAGACAAATAGCATCCTTCCTAGTTGGAGTGTACTCACTTGATACTTGCTCTGCATTTCTCCCTAGAGGCCAGCATTCCTGGCAGGGAAAATGAAACCAGGAAAATAACCATTGTAGAGATTATGAAACTGCTTCCTATCTGAATCCATACTCTAAACCTCCTTCGGTGCTTTCATAAACCATCCCACACTGATAGAATTACTTTTTATGACTCATAGATATATTTTACTTTTCCAGTTTTATCCTCTTAACTTTCAAGGAAAAGATCAGATGATGGAAAAGAAAGATTCACCTGCAGAGCTATGTTGGATTTTATTTAACCCTAACACATAGACTGTAGACTGAAAAAAGAAATATGGCCAGCTTAGTATTACGTATATAGATACTTTTTAAAGTTTTACAGAATATAATCCAATGGTAAAATTCATTCTCTTAACAAATATTTATTGAGTTCTTTCTACATATAAAGTGCTGCAATAGGTGCTGAAGTACAAAAATAAGCAAACCCTATCCCTGCCCTCAAGATGCTTATAGTCTTATGTGTGATATTGTGTGACCGTTTGTATGGGCCTGCCTGGGGCAGTCTTTGGTTTACACCTCTTTCCCTAGCGTAATAATAAATAATGCTGTTTCAGTCTCAAAAGTTTCCCAGTTTAGATGACAAATTGCATATATCCTGGCAATAATAATTCCCAATAGATGATGCTTTTAAAATATTTATAATTCTTGGATATAAATAAAAAGTACAGACAGCAAAGGTGCAAAAAATATACCGACACACTGTCTTTATTTTTTTTTTTTAATTTGGCTGTGCCAGGTCTTTGTTGTGGCCTGGCAGCAAAGTTGTTGCATGTGGGATCTAGTTCCCTGACCAGGGATCAAGCTCCCTGCATTGGGAGCACAGAGTCTTAACTACTGGACTCCCAGGGAAGGCCCACCATCTTCATTTTGGAATTATTAATACTGTCTGTGTGTGTCAATTGAAATAAGTTCATTGGGAAATTGTGGCATTTGGTTTTGACATTATTTTTTTTAAATGCAACTACTGTTCAATCTCTATTGAGAGGATATATTGGCTAGAAAACTTAAGAAGATGAGAGAATACTGCACTAAAAGGAGATAACAGTATGTATCATACACTTAACTCCAGTTTTAGGAGCCAAAGGTGAATAGGACACAGGGAAGTGTCAGGTGGAGCAGACAGAGCAATGTTTGGAGGCATTTGGGGTCAAGAGCCTCTGATCTGAGATTTCGCGATGGCATCTACCTTTCTGTCTCTTGGACTCTTTGGTCTCTATCCAGTTCCTATAGGTACTAAACTCATTGGTTTTTAAAGCCACCTGTGATGCGCTTTTGTGAAAGGTTGGTGTCTGCAGAATTTCTAATTACACGTCATTTTGTGTACTGTTGTCTGAATATGTATATATATGTATTTTGATATTGAAGACAAGCTATTTTTAGTTTCCTTTTGGTTATGTTTGGAGAAACTCTTAACTGTTGCTATGCTGCTATGGAAACTGTATCCACGTATACTGACATGTTTACAATTGTTTAAAACACTATAAACTTTCCAGGGCAAAGGCAAATGGCTTACTTCCATCAAAGTTGCTCCCTGGTTTCCTTTTTTTATTAGTTTATTTATTACTCTTAGACCCATGTTGGAATCTGTTTCATCTGTGCCGGGCATTAAAGGGCTGTTTTTTGCTGACATGCATCATTTAATTGATTTCACATTCGTAACTAAGCGCCAAGAGCAGATGAAAAGTTTACCCTAAAATCAGAAATATTCTTTGGTCTTGCTAGGAACTGAGAATTAAATACTTTCTAGGCTCCCAAATGAAAAAAAAAAGAAAGAAAGAAAGAATGCCTCTTGAGAGTGTGTTGACTAAATTAGAATTTGCAAGTTAGGATTGTTATTTAAATGCAACTACTGTAATTATTATTCATGTGTACAGAATGAATTTAAAGACTAGTCTAATTGCTTAGAAACATGCAAACCCCAAAAGGAGTTTTCTGGCTTATTCCAAGCATGGAGAAAAGTAGGTGGCTAAGAAACTTTACAATTTCTGGAAAAAGGAATCTTAACAAAGACACATGAATTGAAGCAAACAAGAACTATGTTTGTTTGAAAGTACCAGGAAAGTGATTTTTGGCATGGTAATTTTCCAGGAGTCAAAAAGTATTTTAAAGTGGAATCTGTAATTGTGAATCACGCAGTGGTGGGTCCTGACAACATAAAGGGCACATATTCTAGGAGAGTATAATATTTTATAGAATTTTAAACAGAGTGCTTACACCTTTAAAAAATTCTCTTTTCTAAAGTTTGATATCTACTTTGAGTAAGTATACAGTAAAGAAAATTTTAGCTGTTATGGAATCTACTTTCTTCACTCTTTTGCTAAAATCTCATTTTTGTCATCTTCCTGAAATGGTCATTTAAAAATCACAGATTAAAAAAAAATAAAAAACCCACTCAATGGAGTATAGTTGATTAACAACTATGCTCTGATACAAAATAAAAATTAAAACAAAAAACACCCAGTGGAAGCCTGTGGGAATGATCCTGATTCGTGGACAGCTAGTTGACTTGGGCCTGGATTGCATGTAGAGATCATAGTCCCCCCCTCCCCCACTTCCACCTCCCCTGACAGGCCCCTTTAACAGTGTTTATACACTTTCTCTGCTACCACTCATCAGCGGACTAAGCCCTTCAAAGGGAAGAGGTTTATGTGATTTTGTTTTTCTTCTTTGTGGAAAGGGTTCCTCCCCCACCTCTTGGAGTTTAGCAGCAGCTAAGAAATGTGACCCCAAGGTCACATTCAGATTAGAACTCAGTAAAACCTGAGGGTCTGTTATTTCATGGCACTAAAGGAAACTCACAAAATGAAAATGGTAGCTGGGTATGGAGAGGATTTGGAGCTTCTCCAGTGGCTCAGAAGGTACAGAATTTGCCTGCAATGCAGAAGACCCCAGTTGGATCCCTGAGTCCGGAAGATCCCCTGGAGAAGGGCATGGCAACCCACTCCAGTATTCTTGCCTGGAGAATCACCTGGACAGAGGAGCCTGGCAGCTACAGTCCCTAGTATCACAAAGAGTCAGATATGGCTGAAGCTACTTAGCATGCACACACGCGTGGAGAGGGTTTGCATGGGAGGGGAATCTGGCTTAGCATTGGTTGCATTCATTCCCCTGGGGTGGGAGCCTAGAAAGAGAGGGTGTCAAGTGGCTCTGGCAACTGAGTCCCGTCAGGGTTGCCCTCAGGATCAGGATGAAAAGGGGGAAATGAGGTAGCAGCAGCACTATGGCTTAACACTGAGCGCTCCCCAGGCAGCCACTAACTGGCTTACACTTTTCAGATTTCTCTTAAGAAGCAGATTTCCGTTTCTGTTCTGTTGCCTCTGAGGGGATTTCCCAAATTAACCTTCTCTAAGCTTTCTTGAGGGACTGTTTTTGAGGGCTGGTGGGGAATTTCCCTCTTCTGACCAAAGTGTTGCTGGGAGAGATTTACTGCTGATCTTCATCTGGGGATTTTCTCACAGGCCTTTGCTACTTCCTGTTTCCCAGGAGTCTCTGCTCTCTGGGAACTGAAGAGCTAACAAGCTAAGGGGATAAACAGGTTTAAGGAAAAGGAAAGAGGGTGTGTTTCATACGGTGGTACTCTTCTTCTCTTTTCTAGTTCTTTGCCATAGTCATACTGGATTTGAAGACTGGACCCAGGGACCTTGCTGAGGGCCTCAGCTTGATTGCACTAAATGTTCCACAGGAACTTGGGTTGGACAGTGAACTCACAAATCATAATAAATGATCAGGTTTACTATAGCTCTTCTGTATTGGGGGATGGATAGAAACTCCTATGTTAAAAGAAGCCACTAAAGAATCATTGCATGTTTTACTTAATGATAATACTCTTCCAGTAGTTGAGTGCTTTCTGTGTCATGCATGGTGCTTGGGGTTTTGCAAATATGCCTCATTTGATCCTGGCAACTACCTAGAGAAGCAGGCTTTACTAAGACCCATTTAACCTATGAGCATATCAAGGCTCTGAGATGTTAGGTTATTAGCCACATTTTCTAGGCTGGTATTAGGAGACCAATTTTGTGGCATCCCAAAGCCTATGTTTATTTAGCTATAAATTTGTCCCAAATTTGATATTTGTTTCATTGGTCTTTTAGGTTCTATTACCAGAAAATTAATGGAAAGGATCCTTAGGAGAAGCAGCCCTCCCAAAACCATGAGTGAAGATATTTTCGGGGCAATTGACAGTTGTTAGCTTAGCTCTGTACACCTGCCAGGCCCTTTTGCTGTATATTCACTATTTTCACATCCCCTGGAAAGTGATGCTGCCGACCTGGGAATAGGAATCAATACATAAAAGAAGCTCCAATTGGAGCAATTAATTAGTCCTTCCTCTTCAAAAACCTTCTGCCTAACCACTGCTTTATACCTTGTTATTTTCTACCCTAGTTTTGTACATTTTGTCAAGGTTCTTAGAAATAATTCCCCTGAAGACAGGTCCTGGAATATCTCTGACCCTGCTTTGGCCCAGGGAAAATAACATTCTTGATTGCTCTGAAGCTAGATCCCTGTCTATATGTGCAGTGGTGTGTGTGTGTGTTTTCTTGTATGAGTTTCACGAGGTAGATTATTAGCCACAGTTGACATTTACAAAGTTCTCCTTATATTTTCAGTTCCCCCAGAGAAGGTGTGAGCATGGGGGAGGGTGCTGGGGGCAGCAGTGGCACTGATACAGCAGTTCCTGGGGGTTCCCATTGGTTGGGATGCCCCTGCTGCCTTGACACCCCTTCCCCACTGCAGACTCCAGTCTCTGTCTAGGAGGGCCCCTGACCACATCCTCTTCATCCAAATGGTGAACTCTGATAGCCATCAACAGTTAAGAGTTGGCTAGCTGCCAAGTGATTTACTGCCTTAATTGACTTGATCCTCACCCATGAAGGTAAGCTGAATGATTCCCATTTATTTTATCAGTGAGGAAACCAAGGCCCTGTCAGGTTAATAATTGACCCAAAGTCACCTAGCAAGTAATCTGAGGGACTGGGACACAAATTCTAACCTGATTCCTAGTTACGGCTTTGTTGGGGGAGAGGGAAGTACACCTTATTTATGTGTTTATTTATTTATATGAAGATATTCATTTCAGATGTACAACATTTTTATGTATCATGAAAAGATCACCAAAATGATCTCCAGTTACCATCTGTCACCATGCAAAGTTGTTAACAATATGGTTGACTAGATTCCCTTTGTGTACGTTACATCCTTGTGACTTATTAATTATATAGCTAGAAGTTTGTACCTCTTAATCCCCTTCACCTGTTTCGTATATTCTCCCATTCTCCTCCCCTTTGGCAACCACCAGTTCTATGAGTCTGTTTCTGTTTTGTTTAATTTACTTGTTTTTTTTAAATTTCATATATATATATATATATATACCACATCTTTTTTATCCATCTATTGATGAACACTTACCTTGCTTCCATATCGTGGCTATATAAATAGTGCTTCATGAACATAATGGAATGAGTTATTTTTGAATTAATATTCTTTAGAAAAATATCCAGAAGTGAAATTGCTGGATGGTATGCAGTTCAACTTGCAGTTTTCTGAGAACCTCTATTATTTTACATAGTGGCTGCACCAGTTTACACTTCCACCAAAAATGCATGAGGACTCCTGTTTTACCACAACCTCACCATCACGTACTGCTTGTCTTTTTGATAATAGCCATCCTGACAGGGGTGAGATTGTATCTTACTGTGGTTTTGATTTGCGTTCCCCTAATGATTAGTGATGTTGAGCACTTTTTCTTGCTCTTTTTGGCCGTTTGTCTTCCTTGGAAAACTGTCTACTCAGATCCTCTAAGTTTTAGTCTTGTTGTTTGTTTCTTGATATTGATTTCCTCACTTATGGTTTGGTGCATTCCATTATTGTTATATTTGGGTTCCCTTCATTTTGTGTATGTATATCATTGTAGGATTTTTTTTTGTTATTACCATGAGGTTCATACATACAAACCCATGTCTATAGCAGTCTATTTTAAGCTGATAGTCATTCAAGTTTGAAGGCATTCTAGAAGTACTACATTTTAGTTTCCCTGTTTCCATGTTTTATGTTTTTGATGTCACATTAAAAATTTTTTTATTTTGTGTATCCCTTAACTACCTATTGTAGTTACATTTGTTTATACTATTTTTGTCTTTTAACTGTCACATTAGCTTTTTAGTGGCTATGGTTTTTCCAGTAGTCATGTATAGATGTGAGAGTTGGGCTATAAAGAAAGCTGAGTGCCGAATAATTGATGCTTTTGAACTGTGGTGTTGGAGAAGACTCTTGAGATTCCCTTGGACTGTGAGGAGATCCAACCAGTCCATTCTAAAGGAGATCAGTCCTGGGTGTTCATTGGAAGGACTGATGTTGAAGCTGAAACTCTAATACTTTGGCCACCTGATGTGAAGAACTGACTCATTTGAAAAGACCCTGATGCTGGGAAAGATTGAGGGCAGGAGGAGAGGGGATGACAGAGGATGAGATGGTTGGATGGCATCACCAACTCAATGGACATGGGTTTGGGTGGACTCCGGGAGTTGGTGATGGACAGGGAGGCCTGGCGTGCTGCAGTTCATGGGGTTGCAAAGAGTCAGACACTGAACTGAACTCACTGCCTTTACAATATATTTTCTTTTACGAGTGAAATTTTCATTCATATATTTTCTTATTTCTAGTTATGCTCCTTTCTGCTTAAAGGAGAGAGACCCTTTAACATTTCTTGTAAGGCTTTTCTAGGCATAATGAACCACTTTGGTTTTTACTTATCTGAGAAACTCTATCTTTTTCTCAATTATGAATCATAACCTTGCCAAACAGTTTTCTCAGTTGTATAATTTTTTCCTCTTTGCATTTTAAATATATCTTGCCTCTCCCTTCTGGCCTGTAAAGTTTCTGCTGAAAAATCAGCTGTTAGTCTTATGGGATTTCCCTTGTATATCATTAGTTTGTTTTTTTTTTTTCTTGCTGCTTTTAAGGTTCTCTTATCTTTACCTTTTCTATTTTCGTTATGTCTTGGTGCACATCTATTTTAGAGCATCTTATTTGGAACTCTCTGTACTTCCTATATCTGGATGTCTGTTTCCTTCTGCAGTTTAGAGAAGTTTTCGGCCATTATTTCCTCAAGTAAGTCTTCTATCCCTTTCTGTCTCTCTTCTCCTAATGGGATCTCTATAATGCAAATGTTAAGTATGCTTAATGTTGCCCTAGAAGTTCCTTAAGTAGTCCTCAGTTAAAAAAATTTTTTTTCTTTTGCTGTTCTGGTTGGGTGATTTCTACTCTTCTATCTTCCAGATCACTTTTTCATTCTTCTGTATTGTCTAATCTGCTGTTGATTCCTTCTAGTATGTTTTTTATTTCAGTTATTGTATTCTTCAGTTCTGATTTGTTCTTTCTTATGTTTTCTAAATCTTTGTTGAGATTCTTCCTAAGTTCTTCCATTCTTCTTCCAAACTCAGTGAGCATCCTTGTGATTGTTTCTTTGAATGCTTTATCAGGTAAATTACTTATCTTCATTTCATTAGGGTTTTTCTTCTGGGGTTTTATTTTGTTCTTTCATTTGGAACATATTTCTCTGTCTCTTCATTTTGTTATATATATATATAAAACTATACAAACAACTATACAATCTGAAAAAGTATGTATTTCTTTTTCAGTTTCCTTTCCATTATAGGACATTATATTGAATATAGTTCCCTGTGCTATACAGTAGGTCCTTACTATTTACCTATTTTATGTATAGTAGTATACATCTCGGAGAAGGCAATGGCACCCCACTCCAGTACTCTTGCCTGGAAAATCCCATGGACGGAGGAGCCTGGTGGGCTGCAGTCCATGAGGTTGCTAAGAGTTGGACATGACTGAGCGACTTCACTTTCACTTTTCACTTTCATGCATTGGAGAAGGAAATAGCAACCCACTCCAGTGTTCTTGCCTGGAGAATCTCAGGGATGGGGAAGCCTGGTGGCTGCCATCTATGGGGTCGCACAAAGTCGGACACAACTGAAGCAACTTAGCAGCAGCAGCAGCAGCAGTATACATCTGTGGGAGAAAGGCATGGCAACCCACTCCAGTATTCTTGCCTGGACAATCCCATGGACAGAGGACTTGCAAGCTACAATCTATAGGGTTGCAAAGAGTCAGACATGACTGAAGTGACTGAGCATACATGCATACATCTATTAATCCCACACTTCTTATTTATCTCTCCCCACCTCTTTTTCCCTTTGGTAACCATGAATTTGTTTTCTATGTCTGTGAATCTGCTTTATAAACTAGTTCATTTGTATCATTTTTTTTAGGCTCCACATATAAGTTATGTCATGTAATATTTGTGTTTCTCTGACTTATTTCACCTAGTATGATAACCACTGGGTCCATCCATGTTACTGCAAATGACATTATTTCATTCTTTTTTATGATTGAGTAATATTCCACTGCATGTATGTTCCATATCTCTATCCATTCATCTATTGATGGATATTTCAGTTGCTTTCATGTCTTGGCTATTGTAGACCGTGTCACTCTGAACATTGGGGTGCACATATCTTTTTGAATTAAAGTTTTCATCTTTTCCAGATATATGCCCAGGAATGGGATTGCTGGATCACATGCATCAAGGAAATTATATAGTGGAGGTGATTTTATAATCTCTGAAATGACCTTGTACAGAAAGTAATATTAATAGTTAAAAATTAAATAACTCCATAGTGAATAACCATGTTCAGGACATGTTTGTCTGTTTGAAAGAAAATAGAGCATTCCCTTGGAAATTATTAATTATTCATATTATAAATGAATAAAACGTTTCAGAAAATGGGAGCCACAGCTCCATTTCTTTGTACTCTTTTAAGCAAAAGTTTTCTAACGAGTTATCTATATTTGCTGCCTCTAGTTTCTCTCTTCTTATCACCTCTTCAAACTTGTTCCAAACATGTGTCTGTCATGAATGCTTCATTGAAGCTACTCTTTCTGAAGATGCAGATGACTGTACTTTTCTAAGTCCGTCTGTCAGTTCTCAGGCCTCTCCTTAGGTGTGTGTCTGTCGCATTTGCCGCAGTAACATGTTTCTTCTACTCTGGAAGTTTCTTCACTTTGCTTCCAGGACACACCCTCTCTTGGGTTTCCTCCTCCTCACTGGACATTCCTTCTCAGTCTCCTTTGCTGGTCCCTCCTCTCCTCTGTGACCTCATAATCCCGGAGGGCCGTCGGGTCTTCTTCTTAGGCCTCTTCTCTTCCTTACTCTCTCCTTGGTTATCTCAACTTAGTTTCACAGCCTTAAATATCATTTACATGCTGCCAAAAGTATATCTCCAGCCCAGACTCCTCTTCTGAACTCTAGACCTTTATCCAACTTGACATCTCAGAATTAACAAGTCCAAACTCGGACTCCCATTCTTCCTTTTAAAGCCTGCTCCACCCACAGTCTACACCTCCTCAGTGGATGACGATCATTCCCTTAATTAGTTCTGACCAAAAACTTTAGAGTCATCCTTGACTCCTCTTTGTCTCTTTTTTCACATCCAAATCTTGTTGGCTCCTCCTCCAAAAAGTATATTTGGCATCCAACCACTTTTTACCACCTCCACCTCTCCTAGCCTGGTCTGAGCCACCATCATCATCTCTCTCTTGGATAATTGCCATCACTTCTTAACAAGTCACCTCTCTTCTACCCTTTCCCCTTGCTCCTACTACAGGCTAGTCTAAAGAATTCAGTCAGAGAGACACTTCAAAAATAAAGTCAAATCATACTATGCTCAGAAACCTCATAATGGTGTTCTATTTCACTCAGAGTAATACAAGTGCCCATAAAGACCTATACAATCCAGATCACCTGCTTCCCCATCACCTTTCTGGCCTCAACTCCTGCTAACTTCCCCTTTATTCACTCCCCTCCAGGCATGCTGATCTCCTTGCTTTTCCTCAAACACCCCACACATTTGGCCTGGAAAGCCTTCCTCAGATAACCACATGGCCTACACTTTTACCTTCTTCACATGTTCCCTAGGTTTTCACCTTCTCAATGCGGCCACCCCACCACCTACTGAAACTGAACTTGCCTTCCCTCTCCACACCCAGCACTCCTGATCATCTTACCCTGCTATTTCCATTTTCCATAACATTTATCCCTTCTAATGTCTATGGAAATTACTTATTTATTGTGTGTATGGTTTATTTTTTGTTCCCCACCTATAACGTAGTCTCCAAAGGACAGAGATCTGTTTATTTTGTTCACTGATGTATTCTAAGCACCAGATCAGTGTCAGTCACCTGGTATGAAATCAGTAAATATTTTTAAATGAATGAAAATTCAAATCTTCAGAGACAGAAATGAGAAAAGCCTGTAAAGATCATATCTGTATTTGTTCAGTAATTTTAAAAAGGGATTCTTATATCTTACTTCCTGATGACAGAAATGAGCATATAACTTCACAAACTCACATATTAAAAGCACCCACGGCAGTTTGTTCACTTCAACTGTTGCTTTTGAAGAATTTGATAAAACATCTTATCTTTCTTTTTGGGTAAGCTCCTTTTAAATACTCAGATAACCTGGTTGTTTCTGCTGGGAAGACATTAGAAAGGCATTTAGATGAAGGATAATTCATTTAGATGAATTTATCAGGGCTCGTGGTCAAAACAACTCCTCAATATTTATTCTATATTGTCTCTGAATGATAATATTCATAGTTTTCACCTGGATAGGCTTCATAATGTTCATAGTACTGTTAGGGGCCTTAAAATTCATGCGACCTAGTTTCTCAGCTGAAAGTGGGAGGGATCTGACAGCAAGTTGGTTTGTGGGTAAAAGCATGACACCATTGGTCTAGGTCTGTTGGCCTGACTAACCATAGCTGTTATATGTTTATATTAATACATGTGACCTATTTTCTCGGCTGAAAATGGGAGGGATTCTGACAGCAAGTTGTTTTGTGGGTAAATGCATGACACCATTGGTCTGGGTCTGTTGGCCTAACTAACCATAGCTGTTACGTGTTTATATTAATACTTCCCTTTTTGAGACATTTCAAGAAGTACTTTTCTCAATAGTATAAGGTTGACTGCATGTACTAATGACAGAATTTCTGAGGTTGCCCATGAGTGTTTTCTGGTAAGCCTAACCATGACATCATGAGTGCTTAGTGAATGACAACATGGTAGGTATAGAGGTTAAAATAGGGTCATTATCTCACTGTCTTTCTCAACAGAAAGCCCAAAATAGTATAAGCTATTTTATTCTGTAGTTTTCACCCATGCCCTTTTCCCTACTCCAGGGAAGCCTTAACAGGATTTGCTGTAACTGTGTTATGCATACGATAGATAGGATCTGTTACTATGATTAAATAATTGATTTATATTTTAAACAAGCAACTATCTGTTATTTATAGTGGCAGTTCTATTACTTTAAAGTAACTTTGTGTGGACAGATCAAAATTCATCACTCAATTTTTAACACTATTGCTTGAAATTACTGTTTCTCTTTAATTAAAAGCATTAGAGGAATATACTACCATTATAGGAATATGATAACATTGTAGAAGTCTGGACAATTAAATAGATTACCTGTAACTCCATCTAACTGTTATGATCATTTGTGACCCAATAAAATAGTCTGGTGTTGGTTGTAGATAACTTTTAGATCCTCTGCAAACCCACTTAAGAATTCTTTCTTTTGGCCATAATTTTTCAAGCACCTGTCTGTACTAGGTCCTATGCTACCCCATAGGTATTTTGTTGGTTTACAGGGAGAGGCCAAAGTCACAACACTTTGAAACATCAGCCATTCTGTAACTTCCTCTTTTTCCCAGAGCTCTGGGAGAAGCATGGTGGGTAGGGCAGGAGCGGGGATGCCAGCCCAGTGGTGACATGGTCACTCCTCTGCTTTGGCTTGAAGATAAGGGCGCTAATTCCTTTGCTTCTCTACCCTTCATCTGCAAATTCATCTGGGCCTAGACTGGGTTTAAATCTCTGAGACTGGCTGAACCCTAGTAAATGGGTTACAGATCCTAAAATAAAATTGTGAATCAGGTTTGGAGTTTAATGTAAAAGCCTGAGAGACATAGGTTTGTTGCTAATTTAGATTACAAATGTCATCAAAGATAGAAACCAAAAAGGTTAGGTAATTTCTAAATTAAACACTCTTTCTTAGAATAATTACCAAGTTATAGCAACTGTGTACTTTGGTAAAATTTGAATAACACTTTATTGCTCAGAATAATGTTTTATTTTTGTCACCAAATAATACTTGAGTACATGCTCTTGTACTCCCTGACTGCAGGAAGGGTGTTACCCTGGATGCTGGCACACCCTCTGCAGTGAAACTTGGCTTTGATGGAACTTTTCAGGTTCTAAAGAAAAAAAAAAAACCAAAAACCTTTTTCTATTCCCCATTCATTCACAGGCAAGAGACTCATGGCTTTGTTACTTTTTCCTCAATCTAAATGGACTGAGAGTCAGGCTTTTATAATCACCATTAAGGACAGACAACGGCAGCATGGAAAATATAATTTGAATCTCCTTTCCCTGGAAATTGGCTATGAAAAGGGCAGGTCCATCAATCATAATTTGAAAGGCAAGTTACAAATCTTTTGATGAAGCCTTCTCAAGCTGTCATGGCAGCAAGTAGAACTGGGAACTCGTTTTTCAGTTGAGGAAATATACCTGGTCATTTTGGATATTTAAATCTTGATAGCTTAGCCAGTGGCCGAAGCTTCCTGGGCTTAAATAATAGCTTTTCAGCATTTTATGTTTCTAAGTTTGAGTCTGAATTTAAGAAATGCTAATTTGTAACAATAGTTACAGAATTCCACAGAATTTTGTCTAATGTGATGTGAACTGGTCATCATAGTTTGCAAGATAATTCTTCACTAGGACACAGCATTGCCTTTAGTCAAAGGTCTTACAGGCACAAGCAAACAATGGCTGTGTATTGTATACTTCTTGCTACTCTAATGTGTTGAAATTTTAATTATGGGTGTATAAGATATTGTATTGTATTATTAAATTATCCTTTATGCTTCTTAATAAGGACTATTTTCTTTCTGAGTTGAAAAGAAATCCCTTTCGCTTAAAAGCCCATGTATTCTAAAAATGAGTAATCACTGTACAGAGAGTATACAGAGACTATGATCACTGTGGTATTTGTCCCTTAATATGTGTTCTCCTTTCTTCCAGAGCAATAGAACCCTTCATTTTTAAGCTGGGAATGTAGCTGTTCAGAGGGCGGGCGGGGGTGATGGCGGGGGTGGGGGTGGGAGTGGGGAAAGGACTATTTCCCAGATTCCTTTGCATAGGACTGGGTGGAAGTTTTATATGGCAACTTCTGGAACTTGCCTGAAGTGACAGTTGATGTGTACCTCTTGCCCTTTCTTTGTCCCTTCCTCCATCATGCTGCTACAAGCATGGGCATGCTAGCAGGAGCTCTCACTGACACCTTGGGTCATGAAGACAAGGGCAACACAGCAGATGAGGGGGTAGAAATGTCATACCAGCTTGCCCACCTTTGCAGCTTTATATGAAAGAAAGATAAACCATCCTGTTTAAATGACTACTCTTTTGGGTCAGTGTTTTTCAAAATGAAAATTAATCCACATGTACACAATCACCTACAATGGAAAATACTGGACTATTACATTTGACATGAAGAAATAAACATACTGTAGCAGACACCTAATAGCTCACCTCTCTGACACCATTTTCCAAAACTGAAAACTATTAGCTCTCTCTGCCACCATTCACTTAGTTAAAGTGAAGAACATGACCTCACCTTAATTGAAACACGAGCCCCTGACTTAGCGTGGGCCAATCAAAAGCTTTCCCCAGGAACTTGAAAATAAAAAAGAGATTAATCTCTTTGAATTATAAGACTGTAATAGTAAATACATGAGCTATTGGCTGCTTTGTTTTTCACCATGTATTAGGAGAAGTAGAAGAAAACAGGCTGTAATGAGTCAAAACAATGAATCAGAGTCAAAGAGAGAAGCAGAGATTTAGTGATGGAAGCACAAAAGAGGTTCCCCAAAGTCCTCTCATGCCTGACTATCTCAGCACTACTGCTTGCTTCCTTAACATCCATTCTTCATTTTCTCCTTTTTAAACAATATTGATGTTCTGGGTCCTCCCATCTTTAGAGGGGGTTGCAGATTGACTGAAAAAAAAAAAAAATGGGCACAGCAAACCCCTGGCCAATGGTATTGATCCAGTGAGGGGCATGCCTCTTATATTGACCCAATCTGATTGAAAATTTATATTTCATGTCTGGGGGAAGTTACTCTTTTTCCTGCTGGACATGAACAGGAAAGCACATGGTCCTGATTATCATTGTCTGCTCTCTTGCCACTATGAGAGTGACCATCCTGGGATGAAGGCAACATGAAGAAGGTAGCAAGAGTAATTCTAAAAAGCCTTTGATGACATTTTTAAGCCCACCCTAGACTGAATCAACTGTGTTAGATAATAAATGACCTATTACAGAAGTCAGGGGTCATCAAAGTTTTTCTTAAAGGCAGAGAGTAAAAAGTTCAAGATTTGAAGACTATAAAGTCTTTGTTGTGGATGTGACTGGTGAGAGAAACAAGGTCCGATGCTGTAAGGAGCAATATTGCATAGGAACCTGGAATGTTAGGTCAATGAATCAAGGCAAATTGGAAGTGGTCAAATGGGAGATAGCAAGAGTGAATGTCGACATTCTAGGAATTAGTGAACTAAGATGGACTGGAATGGGTGAATTTAACTCAGATGACCATTATATCTACTACTGTGGGCAGGAATCCCTTAGAAGAAATGGAGTAGCCATTATCATCAAGAAAAGAGTCCAAAATGCAGTACTTGGATGCAATCTCAAAAACGACAGAATGATCTCTGTTTCCAAGGCAAACTATTTAATATCACGGTAATCCAAGCTTATGTCCCAACCAGTAACGCTGAAGAAACTGAAGTTGAATGGTTCTATGAAGACCTACAAGACCTTTCAGAACTAACACCCCAAAAAGATGTCCTTTTCATTATAGGGGATTGGAATGCAAAAGTAGGAAGTCAAGAAACACCTGGAGTAACAGGCAAATTTGGCCTTGGAATACAGAATGAAGCAGGACAAAGGCTAATAAGAGTTTTGCCAAGAGAATGCACTGGTCATAGCAAACACCCTCTTCCAACAACACAAGAGAAGACTACACATGGACATCACCAGATGGTCAACACCGAAATCAGATTGATTATATTCTTTGCAGCCAAAGATGGAGAAGCTCTATACAGTCAGCAAAAACAAGACCAGGAGCTGACTGTGGCTCAGATCATGAACTCCTTATTGCCAAATTCAGACTTAAATTGAAGAAAGTGGGGAAAAACACTAGATCATTCAGGTATGACCTCAATCAAATCCCTTATGATTATACAGTGGAAGTGAGAAATAGATTTAAGGGACTAAATCTGATAGATTGCCTGATGAGCTATGGAATGAGGTTCATAACATTGTACAGGAGACAGAGAGCAAGACCATCCCCAAGAGAAAGAAATGCAAAAAAGCAAAATGGCTGTCTAAGGAGGCCTTACAAACAGCTGTGGAAAGAAGAGAAGTGAAAAGCAAAGGAGAAAAAGAAAGCTATACCCATTTGAATGCAGAGTTCCAAAGAATAGCAAGGAGAGATAAGAAAGCCTTCCTCAGCAATCGATGCAAAGAAATAGAGGAAAACAATAGAACGGGAAAGACGAGGGATCTCTTCAAGAAAATTGGAGATACCAAGGGAATATTTCATGGAAAGATGGGCTCAATAAAAGAGAGAAATTGTATGGACCTAACAGAAGCAGAAGATATTAAGAAGAGGTGACAAGAATACACAGAAGAACTGTACAAAAGAGATCTTCACGACCCAGATAGTCATGATGGTGTGATCACTCACCTAGAGCCAGACATCCTAGAATGTGAAGTCAAGTGGGCCCTAGGAAGCATCACTACGAACAAAGCTAGTGGAGGTGATGGAATTCCAGTTGAGCTATTTCAAATCCTGAAAGATGATTCTGTGAAAGTGCTGCACTCAATATGCCAGCAAATTTGGAAGACTCAGCAGTGGCCACAGGACTGGAAAAGGTCAGTTTTCATTCCAATCCAAAGAAAGGCAATGTCAAGGAATGCTCAAACTACCGCACAATTGCACTCATCTCACATGCTAGTAAAGTAATGCTCAAAATTCTCCAAGCCAAGCTTCAGCAATACAGGAACCATGAACTTTCAGATGTTCAAGCTGGATTTAGAAAAGGCAGAGGAACCAGAGATCAAATTGCCAACATCTCCTGGATCATCGAAAAAGCCAGAGAATTCTGGAAAAACATCTATTTCTGCTTTATTGACTATGCCAAAGCCTTTGACTGTGTGGATCACAATGAACTGTGGAAAATTCTGAAAGAGATGGGAATACCAGACCACCTGACCTGCCTCTTGAGAAACCTGTATGTAGGTCAGGAAGCAACAGTTAGAACTGGACGTTGAACAACAGACTGGTTCCAAATAGGAAAAGGAGTACATCAAGGCTGTATATTGTCACCCTGCTTATTTCACTTATATGCAGAGTCCATCATGAGAAACGCTGGGCTGGAAGAAGCACAAGCTGGAATCAAGATTTCTGGGAGAAATATCAATAACCTCAGATATGCAGATGACACCACCCTTATGGCAGAAAGTGAAGAAGAAATAAAGAGCTCTTGATGAAAGTGAAAGGAGAGTGAAAAAGTTGGCTTAAAGTTCAACATTCAGAAAACTAAGATCATGGCATCCATTCTCATCACTTCATGGCAGATAGATGGGGAAACAGTGGAAACAGTGGCTGACTTTATTTCTTTGTGCTTCAAAATCACTGCAGATGGTGACTGCAGCCATGAAATTAAAAGACACTTACTCCTTGGAAGGAAAGTTATGACCAACCTAGACAGCTTATTAAAAAGCAGAAACATTACTTTGTTAACAAAGGTCCATCTAGTCAAGGGTATGGTTTTCCCAGTAGTCATATATGACTGTGAAAGTTGGACTATAAAGAAAGTTGAGCACTGAAGAATTGATGCTTTTGAATTGTGGTGTTGGAGAAGACTCTTTAGAGTCCCTTGGATTGCAAGGAGGTCCAACCATTCCATCCTAAAGGTGATCAGTCCTGGATGTTCATTGGAAGGACTGATGTTGAAGCTGAAACTCCAATACTTTGGCCACCTGATGCAAAGGGCTGAGTCATTTGAAAAGACACTAATGCTGGGAAAGATTGAGGGCAGGAGATGGGGACGACAGAGGATGAGATGGCTGGATGGCATCACTGACTCAATGGACATAAGTTTGGGTAAACTCCGGGAGTTGGTGATGGACAGTGAGGTAGGGTGTGCTGTGGTTCATGCGGTCTCAAAGAGTCGGACACAACTGAGAGACTGAACTGAACTGAACTGAAAGTCTTTGTCATTACTTTGTCTACTCTGTCATTTAGCACTAAAACAGCCTTCAGATATACATGTACGGATGGCTCTGAATGTGTTCCAACTTAACACCTGGGGACCAACCTGAGGCTGTCACTTGCTCAGTTCAGTCAGTTTAGTGGCTCAGTCATGTCCGACTCTTTGCAACCCCATGGGCAGCATGCCAGGCTTCTCCTCCTGGAGCTTACTCAAACTTATTTCCATCAAGTCAGTGATGCCATCCAACCATCTCATCCTCTGTCTCAACCTTCTCCTCCTGCCTTCAATCTTTCCCAGCATCAGGGTCTTTTCAAATGAGTCAGTTCTTTGCATCAAGTGGCCAAAGTATTAGAGTTTCAGCTTCAGCATAAGTCCTTCCAATGAATATTTAGGACTGATTTCTTTTAGGATTGACTTGTTGGGTCTCCTTGCAGTCACTTGCTAGACTCCATTATAAGCCAGTTTGAGTCAGTTTTCTGTTACTTGTTGCCCAAACTACCACCTATGATACTCAGGTTCTAGTCCATTTCTGAGGGCCAGCTGCATCTTGCCTTTGGAGCCTATGAGGATCTTCAGTGCTCAGAAGAGATGGCCAAAATATTTAACCAAGGGTACGCATAAACACTGGGCTTCCCAGGTGGCACTAGTGGTAAAGAACCCATTTACCATTGCAGGAGACATAAGAGATGCAGGTTCGATCCCTGGGTTGGGAAGATCCCATGGAGAAGGGCATGGCAGCCCACTCCGGTATTCTTGCCTGGAGAAGCCCATGGACAGAGGTGTCTGGATGGCTCCAGTCCATAGGGTCACAAACAGCCGGACACAACTGACGTGACTTAGCATGCACACATGCATGCAGAAAGCACCAACCAACCATAAATACATACAACAGTTATCTTGGGGTAAATTGGCTAATTATTAGTCTGTCATTATCCCTCTATTAAGTCCTCTTTGTAACTTAAACCAGCCAGAGATTATTTCTGTTATTTGTAAACAAACCCATCCTTACCATTTTTTTTTTTCAGATTCTCACCATCAGTTCGGTTCAGTTCAGTTGCTCAGTCGTGTCCGACTCTGCGACCCCACGAATCACAGCACGCCAGGCCTCCCTGTCCATCACCATCCCCTGGAGTTCACTCAGACTCACATCCCTTGAGTCTGTGATGCCATCCAGCCATCTCATCCTGGGTCATCCCTTTCTCCTCCTGCCCCCAATCCCTCCCAGCATCAGTCTTTTCCAATGAGTCAACTCTTCGCATGAGGTGGCCAAAGTACTGGAGCTTCAGCTTTAGCATCAGTCCTTCCAAAGAAATCCCAGGGCTGATCTCCTTCAGAATGGACTGGTTGGATCTCCTTGCAGTCCAAGGGACTCTCAAGAGTCTTCTCCATCACAGTTCAAAAGCATCCATTCTTCGGCGCTCAGCCTTCTTCCCAGTCCAACTCTCACGTCCATACATGACCACAGGAAAAACCATAGCCTCATCATAGATACTCTTTTAATCATTTTACTCTTTTTTTTTTTCTGGTTAAGATGCTGATCCGTTTATATTATTTCTTCTTTTTGACTCTTACTTTCTTAAGTACAGTATTCCAGTGACAAGATTATAATACCAATTCTTTTAAAAATTGAGCAGACGAAAACTTTCCCTGATCATGAGCTCTTTTTTGAGTTCTGCCGGCCTTACGACCAGTAACATACGGTCTGGCACTCGACACATGAGGTATGACTGTAGAGCATCAAGAAGACTTAGGCACACCCGCCTCTGCTCAGACATCCAATGAAGTCTGTGAAATGCAAATGCAGCTGAAAGTTAATATTTCAACAATGCTGCCGTATCAAAGCATCTTTGGAATTTCTCCAATCTCCTCATTTTATTTTAATATCTGATGTTGATGAAGATCTATCACATTGTCATCAGGATTGGCTTTGAATGAATTCCTGCCATTTGCAAAAAAAAAAAAAAAAGATTCATCTTAAATATCTGCAATCATTGAGTATTTTCTTTTTTCCCTTTCCTTTCTCACATAATTGGTAGACACCATGATATGCCCAATAAGCACATTTAAGTCTTCTAGGTGCTGGTGAGATAAAGTCCCTAGTATCAATGTGTCCATAGTTTAAAAGGAGAGGAAGTAAATAAATAAGTCATTATGTAACCCAAATTTGTCTAGGTTTCTACCAGTTCATGAGTACAAATATGGTCCTCCTAAGACAAATAGCCTAAATTTCACAAGCTTTGTCCCACTTACGCATGTGGAACACAGCCTCCTGTCAAGCTTTTGACATGGGTTCCCAGGCTGACCACTTACCCATTTCCATTTCAGGTTTCTGCTGCTTTTTTTGTTGGTGGTGGTCAGTTGGTTGGGTTTTGTTTTGTTTTGTTTTTTGATTTTCAAAACTTTTCTTTAATGGTGGAAAACAATGATAATATGGTTTAAGCTTTTCACTTTGTTTTTTAAAAAAAATTCTAAAAAACAATTTCAGTTCAGTTCATAACTGGGGATAAATCTCTGTAGTATGTAGCCTGACTGGCTGTTAGTGTCTGTAGAACCATTCAGAGTCGATAATTCTTACTGTTTTCCAGAATGACCTGCTTCAAAAAGGAAGACACAAGTTTAACTCAGTAAGCAAATTTAGAGCTAAAACAGGAGAAAAACTGCCACACAATTGCACTCATCTCACACACTAGTAAAGTAATGCTCAAAATTCTCCAAGCCAGACTTCAACAGTACATGAACCAAGAACTTCCAGATGTTCAAGCTGGATTTAGAAATGGCAGAGGAACCAGAGATTAAATTGCCAACATCACTGTATCATAGAAAAAGTAAGAGAATTCCAGAAAAAATCTACTTCTGCTTCACTGACTATGCTAAAGCCTTTGACTGTATGGATCACACCAAACTGTGGAAAATTCTTAAAGAGATGGGAATACCACACCACCTGACCTGCCTCCTGAGAAATCTGTATGCAGGTTAAGAAGCAACAATTAGAACCGATCATGGAACAGCGGACTGATTCCTAATTGGGGAAAGAGTACATCAGTCTGTATAATGTCATCCTGCTTATTTAACTTATATGCACAGTACGTCATGCAAAATGCCAGACTGGATGAAGCACAAGCTGGAATCAAGATTGCTGGGAGAAATATCAATAACCTCAGATATGCAGATGACACCACCCTATGGCAGAAAGTGAAGAGGAACTAATAAGCCTTTTGATGAAAGTGAAAGAGGAGAGTGAAAAAGTTGGCTTAAAACTCAGCAAAAATCTAAGATCATGGCATCTGGTCCCATCACTTCATGGCAAATAGATGGGGAAACAGTGGAAACAGTGAAAGACTTGATTTTCTTGGGCTCCAAAATCATTGCGGATGGTGACTGTAGCCATGAAATTAAAAGATGCTTGCTCCTTGGAAGAAAAGCTGTGACAAACCTACACACCATATTAAAAAGCAGAGACGTTACTTCACCAACAAAGGTCTGTGTAGTCAAAGCTATGGCTTTTCCAGTAGTCATGTATGGATGTGAGAGTTGGACCATAAAGAATGATGAGGGCTGAGGAACTGATGCTTTTGAAATGTGGTGTTGAAGAATACTCTGGAGAATCCCTTGGACAGCAAGGAGATCAAACTAGTCAGTCCTAAAGGAAATCAGTCCTGAATATTCATTGGAAGGACTGATGCTGACGCTGAAGCTCCAATACTTTGGCTACCTGATGCGAAGAACTGACTCACTGGAAAAGACCCTGACGCTGGGAAAGATTGAAGGCAGGAGGAGAAAGGGATGACAGAGGATGAGATGGTTGGATGACATCACTGACTCGATGGACATGAGTTTGAGCAAGCTCTGGAAGTTGGTGATGGACAGGAAAGCTTAGTGTGCTGAAGTCTATCAGGTCACAGAGTCAGACATGACTGAGCAACTGAACTGAACTGAAGTTTAACTCATTAAGCAAATGTATAGCTAAAGTATAGGAGAAAAATGGAACAAGAGAGTGGCTGAGACCATATTTTCTTCTCAAGCTCAGCCAGTTCCCCTCATTTTCAGCAGTAGATTTTAAAAGAAAATAAATTTCTGTGCATCATATGATATCCCTTACATGCGGAATCTAAAAAGACATGATAAAAATGAACTTCTTTACAAAGCAGAAACAGGTTCACAGACTTAGAGAACAAATTTATGCTTGCTGGGGGAGGGGGCAAGGATGGGGCAAAGGACAGTTAACGAGCTTGGAATGGATAAGTACACACTGCTAAATTTAAAATTGGTAACCAACAAGGACCTACAGTATAGCACATGGAACTCTGCTCAATGTTACATGTGGCAGTCTAGACGGGAGGGGAGTTTGGAGGAGAATGATACATATACATATACATATACATATACATATACATATACATATACA
>NW_024070209.1:61824384-61945449 GCF_014754425.2 Oryx dammah
ATACATATACATATACATATACATATACATATACATATACATATACATATACATATACATATACATATATATATATACGGCTGAGTCCCTTTGTTGTCCACCTGAAGCTATCATAACATTGTTAATTGGCCATACTCCAATACAAAATAAAAAGTCTAATAAAAAATAAATAAACATAAAAAAGAGCATAAATTTCTGCAGATGGTAATTCTTGGTCATCATAGCAACAATAAGCTCCAAGAAGGCAGGGGGTTTTGTCCTTTTTCTTCCGCGCTGTATTCTTTGGGTCCAAGACAGTGCCAGACACTAGCATCTCATATAAACAAGACATACATGAACAAAATGAATGGATGATGCCAAAATAAGGTTAGTCCTTTATTCCACATTTCACTGGTATCCCGTAATGAATGCCCCTCCCCTCACTGGGTGCTACCTTTTGTTCTCTGGGTCCTAATGCCCTTTCTCTTCCCAAGTCCTTGGTGATCACAGTCTTTTCAAACTCTCTGTCAGATTCTTTCTGTAAGAATTCAAGCCTGGTTCTTGGGTCATTAGTGGAGAATAGACATACATGACCCTCAACTATGGCCCAGGCTCAAACTTAATTTCCGGACTTGAAGATAACATAGAGTGATAAGAATCACACTAGATGCACATGCAGAGACCTGGCAAAAGAGATGAGAAACTGAAGACGGCCGGAAATTAGAGGGAGGGGGATTGCTGGTGTCCCCCTCCCTCTGACGGTGGTGGATTAAACTTCTGCTTCATAGTTTTGCCTTTTACTTGCCCTGAATATCGTGTCTTCATAACCTGATTGTAACTTTCTTCTCCTTGTTTTAGAATTTCCTCTTTCCAAGTATGCAATAGGTGCTAATTAAATATTTGTTGACTGGGTGACAAAGAGAATTAAGACCTTAGTATAGTCCCATTCCTTGTCCCGTAATACTTGCTTTTCTATATTGATTGCCCTGTGGTCCCACTGGTCTGTGAGACCCTGGACAATGAGAACTCAAAACAAACCCTCATTTGTTCAAATTAAAATCTGCTTAGGGACTACACACAATGTGCCAAGCATTGTGGCAGATAGAAATCCACAAAGATTAATGAGAGGCATCTCTAAAGAAGCATACCATGTAGCAGCAGGAATAATGCACGTCAGATAACTATAACGTAAGGTAGGAAGAGTTCCGTGGTGTACTAGAAGATCACATAACTCGTTATGGGAACACAAAGGAAGCAAAGAGAACTCTAAGAGCTCTGAGAATGGAACACAGAGGAACTATGGAGAATAATGATGACCTAGATGAGTGGAATGCGGTGGGGTAGGAGAGAGGTCCAAGAGGGAGGGGATACGTGTGTACATATGGCTGATTCACTTCATGGCACAGCAGAAACTGACACAACATTGTAAAGCAACTATTCTCCCCCCCCCAAAAAAATTAAGTGTAAGTAGGATTTTAAATGGTGGAGATAGTGGGGGAAGCATGTGGGCAGCGGGAACTCCATGAGTAAATATATGGAGGTGAAATTCAAACTACAAAAGAACGTATATCATAGATGTTTCCAGTACATTTCTCTCATTCTTTATCAGTTGTGTATCAGTCTCATAAGACAGAACCAGTAGAATAGTACTGTGGCAGGTTTTTTTCCAGTTTGACTGAAGGGGAGGGTTTCAATGAACAACACTGCTGGCAGTATTTGAAAAGAAAGACTGAAATATCATGCCGCATGTGAATTGCTCTGTCCAATC
The DNA here is from genome assembly GCF_014754425.2 of Oryx dammah. Lineage (NCBI taxonomy): Eukaryota > Metazoa > Chordata > Mammalia > Artiodactyla > Bovidae > Oryx > Oryx dammah. Next base: position 61,826,132 of record NW_024070209.1, read on the forward strand.
GTACATGCAAAGCAGATGGCTGTTAAACATTTGTTCCATCCTTCATATTGTCTGCCTTACAAATGCTAAAGAGTAGCTGAAATGGAGAATTCTATCACGTTAAAGGAATTTTTGCTTATAATTTGTTTATAACACTCTTGACTAACAGGCAAGCTCCCCGCTCCCTGGGGCGATACTCCAAGTGCACACATGCTCCAGAAAGATTAGCCTTTCCCCCGTTACCACTAAGAGCCCTAAAAGCCATGGCAATCAATACATACAATGATTTATCACTGACAGATTAAAATTTTCTATTGATTTCTTCTGGAATGGAAATTTGTGTCCCCCAAGGAGCTTTATTCTTTTAATAGACAACTAGGCGATCAGTTGTAATTTTAAGTTTTGAAATGCTTTGGCAACAGTTTTTATGAAACATACAGAAGAAAAATAGCAAAAGTCCCTGGGTAGTTTCAAAGTCTTGCTGAGATGTACGGAAATGAATATATTGCTTGCTTGTCTGGGCCCACTGTGAGCCTCAGTCCCCTGAAGCAGAGGCTCTGTCCCTTGCCATGTATCTGATGACTATTGTCAATTTGCAAGCCCTCGACGTCTGGTGGGCTCCTTGTCTTTCTTTCCTTTCTGGAAAGAACCTGCTACTTGAAATGCACTCTGAGGCTATGCCTCTCAAGAAATTGGCAGGCAGTTAGTGTTCAGCGGGCCCACCATTTGAGCAGGCTTTACATTCATGCTTTTCAAACTTAAATGTGTGCATGAGTCTTGTGAAGACCCCATGAAAGTGCAGATGTGGATTCTAGGGTGAGATCTGAGATGCTACAGCTCTAGCACCCTCTCAGGTGTTACCTAGAGTGGGATTTTAAACTCATCATCTCTCCAAGGTAGTACGGACAAGCGGTATGACAAGGACAGTGTGCTGAGCACTCAACAGGCCACTTGATAACACGATGCCCCAATCAAATGTCCCACAAACATCAGGAAAAGAACCCGGAGGAGAGTCTGACTCTTCACTGGGAAAGCTTGTCCTTATTTATGTGTTTCTCTGAGGTGATACGGTGATGGGATGACAGACGAAGAGAAAGATAAAGATAATACATGGTTCATTTCTCTGTTCCACACATTTTAATTCCCTACTCCGAGCCAGGCATTTTGGACACAGGGAATAGAAATATAATAAGGAAATGGACAAAGGAATAGTGTATTTTGGAAAGGCAGGCATTGAAAGCATTCCCGTCACCCCTTTATTTTCATCAGGAAACTTCTGCCCCAAGAGAACCTATAAGGAATCTAGCTGTTCAGCATTTCCCAGGAGAACATTATCTGTCACTGTGCTTTGTGTTCAAAGATTCTTCTGGCAATGATGTTACTATTCCTGTGTGTGAGTCTGGCAGAAAGCCCTAAGATGTGACCTAATTTCCAAATAGCGTTGTCCTTCTGGTGAGCTGTTATTAGTAAAACCTGCTGCTGTAGTTTATGTGACTCTACCCTATAGACTTTGAGAAAACAGGAGGGCCAAGGAGATTTCCACCTGGATCAGTTCGTGTGGCTAGACGATATTCTTGGAATAACAGCTTATGGCCATTATATGAAGAGATAATGTAGAAACTAACACACCATCTTTTCTTTCTGAGAGAAGGCACTTAAAAGCCTGGAAGATCATTAGGTAATTTGTTGTTAGCTCAAGAAGGGCACATCCTGGTATAAATATAGTCAAGGCTGCCCAGGGGGAGAATGCTTATGTATGGACCTGTTTTATGATCCCTTCTCTCCTGAGTGGATCTTGAAAGTTGAGTTATAACATTGCATTATCCTTAAAAGGAAAGGATGCTTCATAGAAAAGGCTTTTACTAAGCTCTTAAGGGACTGTTGTGCACTGATCAAATGACAGATGGTGTTCAGTTTTTCACAATGTAGGAGTGCGAAAAGAATGCAGGGTCACAGTGAAGCCATGGAAAATCAGAGTAAAATATGGTGCAAGTTGTTCTAAGGCTGGCATAGGAAGAGGAGGTACTAGGAAAATGATCCCAACCACCAAGGGAGGAAAGGAAACTGAAATAAAAAATGACAGTACTTCAGTCTCTGAAAGGCAGGTATGTGTCCTAGTTTAGCTATGGGGCATTGGGGGGTCACCAGTGTTTGGGGGCCTTGCTCTATTAATGCAGCAGATAAGAGGTTTTAGATGATCTTTAAGATCCCTCCAACTCTGTAACTCTGAGTACTTAATCTGTGCTAAATGCATCATAAAACAAACACGTTCACAAGCAACATCTTCTATCTGGGAGACTTTTTTTTTTTTTTTTTAAATCATCCACATTTTGCAGAAGAATAAACTAAGGTTCAGAGAGCTTAAGAAACCAGGCCAAGCTTACACATCTCGTCAGAGACAGAGCTGGGATTCACACCCAGGCAACATAACACCATAGCTAATACTTTTAAACTTTACATTGTGTTGTCTTTATGAGAATTTTGTGGGTTAAGAAAGATGGAATATTTTATTTGTTACATTCTTAGAAAATCAGCTGGTGAATGGGAGTTCCCTGGCAGTATTTGTTAAATACCTGTTTTATAATTCTTGACACATTAGAGTTTGATCCTGATAAAGGAAGATGTTGTAACTGGTGTCATAATCCAATGTCCAGGAATTTAAGATGAGAGATGAGCAGTACACACCTTCCTCATCTTTTGTCTTCCTCAGCTCACTTAGCTGCAAGTACTGATAGCTTTACTTCTCAAGTTCTGACCTGCCCAGCTGAGGCCACTCTGTCAGGCCAGGCTGCTGAAAAGCAGCCACACAAGCATTGATTAGAGGCATCTAAGATTGATGTTCTTGTCTCCTAGACTCAAGATCCTGGGAGATGGGAAGTTCTGGGCTGCAGACAGCAGCTTCCTCTCACTCTTCTCCAATATCCCACACCCATATGACAGGGTTCCAGTAGAGTTTCCTAGTGTGCTTGCTGACTTTCCTCCTGAGACTAGAATTCTGCATAAAACATCCCATCACTTCATGGCAAATAGACAGGGAAACAATGGAAACAATGACAGACTTTATTTTCTTGGGCTCCAAATCACTGCAGATGGTGACTGCAGCCATGAAATTAAAAGATGTTTGCTCCTTGGAAGAAAAGCTATGACCAACCTAGATAGCATATTAAAAAGCAGAAACATTACTTTGCGGACAAAGGTCTGTCTAGTCAAAGCTATGGTTTTTCCAGTGGTCATGAATGGATGTGAGAGTTGGACTGTAAAGAAAGCTGAGCGCTGAAGAATTGATGCTTTTGAACTGTGGTGTTGGAGAAGACTCTTGAGAGTCCTTCGGACTGCAAGGAGATCAAAACAGTCAATCCTAAAGGAAATCAGTCCTGAATATTCATTGGAAGGACTGATGCTGAAGCTGAAACTCTAATACTTTGGCCACATGCTGGGAAGAACTGACTCACTGGAAAAGACCCTGAGAAAGATTGAAGGCAGTAAAAGAAGGGGACAAAAGAGGATAGGATGGTTGGATGGCATCCCCGACTCGATGGACATGAGTTTGACCAAGCTCTGGGAATTGGTGATGGACAGGAAAGCCTGGTGTGCTGTAGTCCACCGGGTCACAAAGAGTCGGACATGACTGAGTGACTGAACTGAACTGAACTGCCTAGATGGGGCTAGACTGCCCTCTCCAGCCCTTGGAGGTGATGTGGCAAAGGGTAGTGGTGGATGCAAACTTCATCATTTTTGGATATTTGCATCTTACCGGTATATACTCTTATTTACATATGCATGTGCACGCACACACACACATACACATATAAATGGACACACTCTTAAAATTGGAATAGCTTAATCTTTGGGGGGGATTCCCTGGTGGCTCAGACGGTAAAGCATCTGCCCGCAAAGCAGGAGACCCAAGTTCGATCCCCAGGTTGGGAAGATCCCCTGGAGAAGGAAATGGCAACCCACTCCAGTACTCTTGCCTAGAAAATTCCATGGATGTTGGAGCCTGGTGGGCTACAGTCCATGGGGTCGCAAAGAGCAGGATACGACTGAGCAACTTCACTTCATACTTAATCTTTTTGAGAAAGAAAACTTCAGGAAGGTTTATGGTTTTAAGTTTTATATTTAGGTCTATGATTTATTTTGAATTAATTGGTGAAATATGGTGAGAGGCATGGGATGAGAGGTTTTATTTTTTGCATATAGACATCCAACATGTTGTTGGAGAAGGAAATGGTAACCTACTCTAGTATTCTTGCCTGGGAAATCCCATGGACAGGGGAGCCTGGTGGGCTACAGTCCATGAGGTTGCAAAGAGTCAGACACAACTGAACATGAAAGGATCCAGTTGTTGTAGTACTATTTATTGAAAAGATTATCTTTTCACTAACTGATTGTCTTTGAACCTTTGTCCCTCTCCTTGGGAGTTAGAGTGGCTTCGGTGTTTCTCTTAATTTCTAGCTTGGGAGCGAAAATTAGAGCTACCACTCACCTGGCTTCAACTGCTGCCCCTTTCAGGAGGTTCCTGCTGTCCATTCATTAGCCTGGACTAAACAACAATTAAAACTAAGTTTGCTATATCTTTGGACATTGTACTTTAGTCCTCATTGACCTCTCTTTGGTTCAGTTCAGTTCAGTCGCTCAGTCGTGTCCGACTCTTTGCGACCCCATGAATCGCAGCATGCCAGGCCTCCCTGTCCATCACCAACTCCCGGAGTTCACTCAAACTCACATCCATCACGTCAGTGATGCCATCCAGCTGTCTCATCCTCTGTCGTCCCCTTCTCCTCCTGCCCCCAATCCCTCCCAGCATCAGTCTTTTCCAATGAGTCAACTCTTCGCATGAGGTGGCCAAAGTACTGGAGTTTCAGCTTTAGCATCATTCCTTCCAAAGAAATCCCAGGGCTGATCTCCTTCAGAATGGACTGGTTGGATCTCCTTGTAGTCCAAGGGACTCTCAAGAGTCTTCTCCAACACCACAGTTCAAACGCATCAATTCTTTGGCGCTCAGCCTTCTTCACAGTCCAACTCTCACATCCATACCTGATTATTTATTAGTATAATGCTCCCCTTTCTTGAGGTTTTACTAAGTATCCCAGCCCTATCTCTTCCAACACTTCAAATTCTCTTTTTTTAAAAAAATATCAACTTGGCCTTGATGTTCAAAAAGTTACAACTTGGAAAATGAATTTGAAAATTTTAGGGCGTGGGATAGGGTAAGAAAAGTTTTAAATTTTGTACAGAAGAAATGGGTGGGTATTCATAAAGCAGTGTCATTAGCATCTCCCTATCGAGATTCACTATGAAAGGGCTCTGGTGCATAGTTATTTCCCTCATGGGATTCCTGTTTTAGGGTTGGGCCAATGCATCTAGGTACTATCACATATATATGCACACACAAAGGTACACCTACGAAAATTAAAAATACACACAGACAGAGCTATCTGGAAATATTTTTTGCATTTAACTGTGGCTCATTTCCCAGTTACAGACATATTTTATATTTATACTATAGGGGAAAATTTTAAGTTATAGAATTTTATAGACTCTAAGGGATCATCTGGATTGGGTGGGCTGTCAACTCTGTCAGCTCTGATGAAATGGTGGTGATGGTCTTGGAGCACGACACTGAAAAGGATTGCTAGGCTGAGCTTAGCTCAGTGGAGAAAAAGAGCTTTCATTGATTAGTCATGCCTGCCATGGTCAGGGTGGAGGCATATATATGGTATATTATAAAGTCTAATCTAAGACCAGGCCACTTTCTTTTCCAACACAATAATTTCTTTTACACTATCTTTGAGTACTGTCTTCTACCCACTACAGGAATACTTTCAGTAATTGTGAGCTTGCTATTTTTAAGAATGCTCATTGCGTTGTTGAATAGTTTACATGTTGAGTCCAAAATCTATCACTGCAACTTCCAATCATTTGTCCCAATTCTACTACTTGGACTGGACAACCAAGTTAATACCCTATTCCCATTATAGCTCTTCAGATATGAGAAGATAGCTATTACTTGATCTCTTCTCCTAGGTAAACACCACCATTTTTTTCAATTAGTTTTCATATATTGTGGTTTCTGGGTCTCCACCATCCTGGATGTTGTTTAATTTTTCCTTGCTACCTTTCAAGTATGCTACTCAGAAAGGGACAAAGAATTTTAGAGACAGGATCTGACCAATTGGAATTAATTGGACTCTTTCTTACTGATTTACGCATACTTACATTAACAAGCTTTCGTCTGCACCTGAAACATGTTACTTGGTTATTTCACACTGAGATTACAGTAAATATAAAAAAATTCTTTTTATTTTTTTCCTGAGTTCATATTTGACTTTTTACCTTTTAAATTGTATCTTAATAATAACTGTCCTTTCTTGAATACCTGTGTTGCATGCTCTATTGTGTTTTCTTTCATATCTAGGAAGTAAATATTTATTCTAATGTAGCAGTTGTGAAAACTGACACTCAGAGATACCCAATGCTACAGAGCTAGTAAGTTGCAGAACCTGAACTCAAACTCAGTTCTTTCTAGCTCTAGAGTCTATTTTCTTTGGGCTGCCAAATGTTCAATTTGATAGTTTTGAAACCTGAATCTATCACAGGGGGAAAAAAATGTGGGAGGAGATAAACAGGCTGTCCTTTTTGTCAAGATGTTATTTTTGGCATTCTGGTTCTAGTCAAGTACTTCATTTAAATACATAAATAAACAGAAAATAAACTTTTTCCTGACCAGTTCTTGGTGAACTCTTGTTGTTTTCTTAGTGGTCATCTTCTTTAAAGTGCTCACTAGATGCCTGCTTAACCATCCAGTCTGGAACTTTGCTGGGGATTAGTGGCAAGTTTATGAATCCATAATTTCCAGAATCCACGATTACTGGGACATTTCTTTGTGTCATTTGTCACTGTCCTACTTCCCATAAGATCTCAGGGCTGCTCGAAGTGGTTCTACCCTTCCATCTGCATATGTGTACAGTTGTCTGGGATGCAAGTGGAGTTGGAGAGGGGCGGGTTGCCCTTCTTAAAAGTAGCTAAGTGCTTTCATACCGTATTTCCTTGTCTTTTTTATTTCCTCCCAATAATGTTATTTCTTCCATTTCCAATTTGTAGGTAAAAAGCAGAGTCTCTCTTAATGGAGGGATTAATGGAACAGATGCACTCAACAAAGTTTCCAGCCATTTCTGTTAAGTGAATTCTAAAGTGAAATCTTATGGCCCCAACAACAACAAAAGACGGTGAATGCACTTTCCCCAGAGCCCACTTTGTATTACAAGTCATTGAAATGCATTTGGGTACTACCTACTCTTTCAGATAATCTGTGCTAGGAAATTTCTCTGTCAATAAAAATAATGAGCCAAATATGAGTATTAATAGATACGGAATCAAGCAGAAAACTGCAGGGTCCTCCCCAGGTACAAAACTAAGCAGTTAATGATTAGGACAGTAGAATCACAGATTTAGTGTCTGTTGCACACTCCTGAGTTGCCTTTGTTGTTGTTCAGTCCCTCAGTTGTGTTAGACTCTGTAACCCTATGGACTACAGCACGCCAGGCTCCCCTGTCCTTCACCATTTCCTGGAGTTTGCTCATACGCATGTCCACTGAGTTGGTGATGCCATCCAACCATCTCATCCTCTGCCGTCCCCTTCTCCTCCTGCCCTCAATCTTTCCCAGCATCAGGGTCTTTTCAAATGAGTTGCTTTATAGATACTATAAACTGCCACCAGAAAACAAAAATGATTTTTAAAAAAATTAACTGCATCATGACCATACTGAAGCCATGATGTAAGCTGTTCCAACTTAAGCAGTATTGAACCCATGGCTAGTACAATTCCAACAACTGACCTTACGAGAACGGGACTAATATTATTGCTCATAATAATCTGTATCTCTATGGGCATCAAAAATAATTGCAACTTGCTCTGCTTGTCTACATAAGTGGGCAACTAAAATTGTCAGCAGGGAGATGCTACAGATCCGTGTTGACATCTTCCACTCTGAGAGTATGGCACCCTATGTAAGCATGAAGAAGTTACAGAAGATGGACCTTAGCCCCTTACCCTATACAAATGACATTTGCCAGTCAGGAACTGAAAGCTGCTCTTCTGCCCCTTTCCTGTTTGCCCATTTCTGTTCCCCTCTACCTTTAAAAGAACCTGATTATAGGAATGGGATCACTAGGCAATTTAACCTAACTCCTGATATAGTCTCTCCTGTATGCATACCATGTCTTGCCTAACCTGTTGATTCTTTCCCCAGATTAAAGAGAAGCAAGCATGAAGAATTAAACAGTTTAAAAAAATGACTAGCTCTCTACTCCCAACAGCTCTCCCTAAGCACTCTTGCAGGCAGTCATGCAGGAAAGATAACATCTAAAGAGAGAGCCCACCAATCTGCATGAAATCCAAGAAGGTACAGAACCAAACCCCCTGCCTCAATGATTCACAGAGATTCTTCACCAATCCCTCCCCCACCACCCCATTTTTCCCTTTAAAAAATGGTCATGGCTGAGCAGAATCTTTGGAGCTGGCCTCTGGACAGGATGCCACCATCTCCCCAGATTACCAGCTTTTCTAATTAAAGCACCTTTCTTTTCTATTGACTCTTCCCTCCTGAATTAGTGGCTTATGAGCAGTGAGCAGCCAAACTTGGGTTCAGTGGTAACAGGTGTGGTTAATTTCCTATGCCCCAACTAGACCTAAGAGTGTATATATTTCACAAGTTTATTGAAAAGTTACTAACCTATGACATAGCTTGACACCCATACAACTGTCAATAGGCCATTGTTGTTTTAGTTGCTAAGACTAGTTGGACTCTTTTCCTCCCTATGGACTGTAGTGTGCCAGGCTCTTCTTTCTATGGGATTCCCCAGGCAAGGATACTGGAGTGGGTTGCAATCTCCTTCTCCAGGACATCATCCTGACACAGGGGTTGAACCCACATCTGCTTGGCAAGCGAACTCTTTACCCCTGAGCCACTTGGGAAGCCCAACAGATCACTAGCCCTGCAAACTGATACACCTGCCAGGATCCTATGCGAGAGGGGTCTGTTGTTAACACAGAGGTTTTACCCGGATAAAAGTTAGACAGCAAAGCACTGAATACACAGTTAAAAGCTTACTTTTAGTTGCTTCCACGCTTCCCAGTGCTACAAAAGAGCGCTTGTGTGTGAAACACCAGTAACTGCACGTTGCTGGTGTGGAGGGACATTGAAAGACTTGATAAACTACAAGGAGCAGTGAGCTCCCTGTATACATTTTACCTCACCTAGAATAGCAACTTTCCATGTGCTCTCTCCTCCTTGTACTCTCCAAAGCAAGCCCTGACTAAGCCCAGCTCCCTCCTTCCTTCTAACCTCCCTATTTGGAGCCCCTACGGTCTTTCTAACCCCCTTAAAGGGTTTAAAATCCAGGTCTCTGAGCACAGTCAGTCATGAATATTCATTAAGGGGCGTGGCCCGCCGGGTGCGCGACTCCCGGCAGCTGGGACCGACTGAAAGGGTGCACCAGCTGCGTGCAAAGAAAACAGTTCTTATTTTGTGTGCTGGTCTGACAAGATGTCCAGCCCCAAGCCGGCTCCAGGCCGCACATTGTGCGTGCGTGGGAGGGGCTTTGCCAAGACGAATGGACTTTTCTGAGGCAGGGCCTGGGAGCTGTCATTTGAGGGGCTCAAACCTCCCTGCCACCCACCTGCCAGGGTCTGTGAAATTCCATTGATAAAAATTCAGGCATTATTCTCTCCAGGAGTTTGCCCGTTTTTAAGAAAACAAATACCTCTTGTGTTAATAATTGGAGACTTTTTTATCCTCTGGTGGCCCCTCCTCCTTTGTAGTTCTCTCTGATGGAGAGACTCCTCTGGCTTCACATGGCTGGTCACTGCTCCTCACATTTTTCTTTTTTTTTTAAGATTATCAACCTGTCTTGTCTCTGTCTCACATCCTCTCCATCATCTTTTATTTAGTAGTAGTCTGAGAGTAGCGGTTAAAAAAACAGATATCCTGAATTAAAATTCCAGTTTGACCACTTTCAATCTGCATGAATGTGGCAAGTTAACTGCTTTTGCTTCAGTTTCTTCATCTGTATAATAATAGGAGGTAATAATACCACCTACCTCATGGCAGTCTGAGAATGAAATTTTATTTATTTGTTCACACATATATAAAATATGATATTGTAATATAATTGAATATTAATCATGTCTAATATATACTAATATATATTAATGTGTGGTGGTTGCATATATTCCACTGTATCTGATCATAAGTGTAAAATGCTTATACAATGAAAAGCATGTAACATTCAATATCTATTGTTACTGTTATTTTGTCTTATGACTGGACAAGACTAGCAGAAGACAGCTGAGTGTAAAACAGAGTGGCAGTAAGCTGAAATACATGCTTCTGGAGGTGGAGTTCCATCAGAAGTGAAGGAGGCAAGAAACCACATCCATCTAAGGCAAGAAGAAAGTTGGACTGAGCCCAGATAGAACAGGGAGGTCAGCCTGCAGTAGGAGCTGGGATGCAGCAGAGAAAGGAGGTGTTAGTGGGGAAGTCTGGGAATCAAACCTAGGCCCCCTCTATCAGGAGCTCAGCATGTTAACCACTGGACCACCAGGAAAGCTCTTCCACTGACTCAAAGCATTGGAACCTCAGGCAGGCCCTGGGAGCAGGAGCTGGCCCTTTCCTTGGGGTGTCTCAAGTTGAGAAATGTTAGCTCTAGGATTTTCCATTGACCCTTATCTCTGTGTCTTTGCATGAGTCCCATCTTTAAAATCCCATTATTCACAGCATAGAACTCAGGCTCTGAATCCACAGCATAGAACTCAGGCTCTGAACCCCACCCAGTCCTTTTAGTTATGTTGGCTCTGACTTTACCTGCTTTCCTATCTCTTCTGGCATTGTCTACCCATCCTTTCCCCACAAGACTTATTACCCTCACCAACACCATTGATTTCCACATATGACAGTCTTCCTATGGTTTGCTAAGCACATGGTTTTGGAAACAATTCTGTGTTCACTACCTCATTTCATTTTCCTTGGCAGCTGAGAAGCTATTTCTCAGTTAGGTTGGGACAATGACCAAATTCTTGACCACAGACTAGGAAGCAGAAGGGATATGATACTTCTGGTTCAAGGAAGCTAAGACAAGAGTCTGAATTCTTGGTAGTCATTCTCTCTTGTCTATCATTCAGAAAGTGCTGAATAGTGGTTTGCAAGATGGAAACAGACTGCATCCTGAGTTTCTGTTTCAGAAAACCTAACCATTGGAATTGTACCTTTTTCTTTTAATGAGAAGACAAGCCATTGCGATTATGGGATTTATTTATTATCTCAGCAAGAGCCCATCCTATCCTGACTAATAATACATATGCTATGCTCTTTCTCATTTTTGTGACTCTATAATAACATTATGCCACTTGGAATGCCTCTTGGATTTCCTACCCTGCAATAAAGTGCTACTGTCTTTGGAGTCTCCTCTGCGTTTTTTTTTTTGTTTTTTGTTTTTTGTTTTTACCCCTTTCCTTTCTTTTTGTATTCTTATATTGTGCTCAGATTTCTGGGCTGAGTGATTGGATAAATCTTGGTACCAATAAAAGAAAATGAAAAGGAGCATATCTGGTAGAGAAGAGGAGCTCACTAATGTGCATGATAACTTTTAGAAGAGAATATCCAGGCAGAGATGTCCTGTAGGTATTTGGATATATGAGAAGTAAGATAAGAAGAGGGTGGAAGATGGGAAGATGGAGCTGAGTGAAATGCCAACATTTCGGGGAAGGAAGAAAGACAGAGCCCTTACAAACTTTCCTAACTTCACAGTATCCTCCTAGGCCTTTCAGGATCCAGCATGAATCTGGGAAAGTAGCACTAGTTTGTTGATCAAAATTTACAAATGTGAAATTTAATCCTGAAAAAAACAGGGTACTGTGCATTAAAAACTGTTGAACAGACATGAAAATGTCTTTGAAGGTGGAATGGCTTGCCTTTATTACTGAGAAAACTTCCCTGTGAAAGTTTAGCTTTGATCATGTTAAAGGAAACCATAAATTGGTAAATTTAATTTAAAGCCTACCCTGGCTTTTATATTCCTGGCTTTTCTCAATCCAAAGTCTTCTGGCTTAGATCAACCCAAAAGACGGAGAAAGTTGCGAAGATTTTAAACTTGCTATAGAAGTGGATTGTTTTCACTGTCTGGTTTTGTTTTGTTTTTCTTCATGTGATTACTCTCTGCAGGTAATTCTTAAACTATTCTAAGTGGTCACTCCATAACTGCAGGCCTTTAAATGGCACCTGGACTACCTTCAAGGGTATGAGAGAGATGTGCATATTTCAAGGCTATCAGCAGACCTCTGAGGTTCTTTCAACCCAGATACTATTTACCATCTGCAGTTTCGAAGGTTCCCAGGTCCAGATTACTGGAGTATGTCTCCCTCAGTAGTGTAACTCCCTTTGAAATCAGTTCCATGTGAAAAGGGGATGCTTTCTCTTTGACACAGAGCTATAAATAATATCAACCATTATACTGTCAGATAAAATTCCAATTGCAGCTCACCATGCTGGTTTCATGGAATTTGGGTTTGGAAGGTAAGAACCCCCAAATGCATTTTCAGTTGCGAGTTCTGTCACAAATCCTACCATTATTAGATGCAGCAGTAAGTAATTTAACTTCCTCTTTTTTTTTTTTTAAAGTCTTTGGGCAAATTTAGGCACCTATTACCTCTGCCCTTAATCTTGGGAATCTGTAATAAAAATGAAGTCTGTATGGTTTGTGAATACACCACCATGCAGTATGGGCTGTATTTAATGCACATCATATATAGAAAGCCATAACTGAGAGAGTGAGAGGGAGGGGAACAGAGAGTGAAAGGCAGCCTGCCCTGTGTCAAGGGCAGCACTCCAGGATAACATCTGCTCTTAAGCTGCTGGACAGACAGCATTTCTCTCATACTGAAAAAATTATCCTTGTTCTGCAGATTGAATGCCCTGCCCATGTGTTTACTAGTGATTTTATATTTCCTTTCATCAAGTCAGTGGAAACCTTTCCAGGTCCTCTAAACGTATGAACCTCTGCTGTTCTTTGTGGAACCATGGCGGTAACCATTTTGTTTGTTGGTTTGTCCCTGAGTGCCTATTATGGACTAGTCTCCATGCTCATGCTTGGGTTCTCCAGTCGTGTTCAATTCTTTGTGACCCCATGGACTGTAGCCCACCAGGCTCCTGTCCATGGGATTCTCCAGGCAAGAATACTGGAGTGGGTTGCCATGCCTTCCTCCAGGGGATCTTCCCAACCCAGAAATCAAACCTGAGTCTCTTACGTCTCCTGCATTACAGGTGGATTCTTTACCACTGAGCCACTGGGAGAGCCTGGATTAGTCTCCATATTAGGGGCTTATATGAAATCTTCAGTATCCGTATCAACTCTGCAAGATGGCCCTTACAGTTTTCCTTGGGCAAATGAGGACACTGTGTCTTGGAGAGGTTAGTACATTGCTTTTTGTTGCAGCTTGTGTGTGGTACTATCGAATTCAGAGCCTCCAGAGCTCATGCCACTCCTCAGTTAGTCTTCCTTGAGCCATTTTAGTGCTTTTCCTCCATAATTTATCACTCGACCTTGGAAGTTCCAGTTTCCTGAGCCAGCCCCTTAGAGAGTCTGATGAGTTGATCTCAAGTTTCTTCATCTCTTGAGGGAACTGTAAGTTTTCTGAGTCTCCACCTCAAATTCCATTTATCTTGAATTCCTGCCTCCTCAGCAAGTGGCCTCCTCAGTGGCTGACCAGTTGAGTGGTGGCTGGTGGGTGTTTGTGCATCTGGTTCTCGTCTTGGCTCTGTCTCTAACTCACAGGGTGACCTGAGGATGTCATTTAACCATTTCATGTCTCTGGTTCTCCAAATATAAAATGAAGGTATTACGAATGATCTTCGTTCTGAGGGCTTGCATGGACTAGCTAATTAGGCCCTGAACTACATTGTAGAACTAAGAAGCATATTAATTCAAGTCAATAAACATTTACTGAGTTGCAGAACAGGTGGAAGCATGATGTACTTGGCCTGTGGATGCCCTATTCTAAACATTTCCTTCACCTGCACCCTGAAATTCTACCCCACATCTAGGAATGCTTTTATCCTCACCTATATGTTTCTTTAATTTCTCTGTGTGCCAAGACTCACTCGTGAATGCTTTTTCATCCTTCCTAGTCTACTTTGTTTGCAGGGAAACAGAGCATATTTCCTTCTTGTCCTTTAGGAAATTCTGTTAGAAGTCAACCAGTTTGGAAAATGAGCTCTTCTTGGTCTGCTAAACTGGTCATAATTCTCTGGGTTGGGGCATAGCATGGTCCAAAGAAGTCTACACAGCTAGCTTAGAAGAAGATACTTTTTATTTTGAACATGGCACCTGGCCTAACATTGAGTCTTCCCACAGTGAGATCATGAGAGTGACAATAGAACCTTCATGAATTTTGGGCTTTCTGTCAAGTGCATCCATGAGTTTGAGATACAGCATTCCTGAGATTCCTAGGTCAGATCTTCCTTGGTCTCTGCCAATCCGTGAGATAACAGCATGCTCTGAACAATTCCAGTATTGTGTTTACCTCTCTGGAGCTGGCTCTCCAAAGGTTTAAGATTTACCCTATTTTTTTTTTTTTTTTGAACCTATTTTCTCATATTTCCCACTTGGGATCTTTCAGTAACAAGACAGCCTACTGGGACTCTGTTGTGAGCCATTCTGGAACTGATGGGTATTTTTACATGTGTGTACATTTGCTCCTATTCTTTCGTGTGTGTGTGTGTGACCTAGCAGAGGGAAGAGCCTCTGTTTGGCTGAAAGTCTGGGATGATTCAGTCTCTACCGTTTTGGTTGCATTAATTAATGGAACAAATGTCTCAGAAACTTAGTTATCATAGAGATACCAGGGGAGGGTCTTCAAAGAATCTCTACCATAGTCAAAGATGCGTAAAGAGAGTTATTCTAAGAGTGAATAGCCCTGTGGACCAGGAGCAAAACTGCTGAAAAGCACTGGTGGAGAGTCATTTGCTCTCTAGTGTCCTAATGCTCCATTTCATCAAGTCTGTGAAAGTTGCTCAGTTGTGTCTGACTCTTTGTGACCCCATGGACTATACAGTCCATGGAATTCCCCAGGCCAGAATGCTGGAGTGGGTAGCCATTCCCTTCTCCAGCGGATCTTCCCAACCCAGGGATCGAACCCAGGTCTCCTGCATTGCAGGCAGATTCTTTACCAGCTGAGCCACCAGGGAAGCCCAAGAGTGCTGGAGTGGGTAACCTATCCCTTCTCTAGTGGATCTTCCCAACCCAGGAATCTAACCAGGGCCTCATGCATTGCAAGTGAATTCTTTACCAGCTGAGCTACCAGGGAGTGCTCCATTTCATCAAGTTTGAGCTATGTCCATTTCTTAAAGCTTTTGCCCTGTGATAGGTGTTGTTCAAAACATGATGTCCAGTGACTTGAAGCAGAAGATTAAAGGAGGAAAACCTACTATTTTGGAAGAATAACAACAATTAAGCACCTGAACTTGCAGAACAAAACAAAACACCCCAAACTTGAAACAATACCAACCAACAAACAAAAGACTCCAAACCCACAAGAGTACTGTTAAAGCCTCCTCTCTACTTCTGGTATCATCTCTGGGAACCAAATTTTACTAGAAATACAAAAATGGGATAAAACTTTTGAGACCATTTCTTGTCTGTTGGGCTTTCCCCCCTGCCCAGGTCCCTTAATTATCAGATATCTATTGTAAGGGGTCCAAATACATCTTGAAGACTTTGTCTTATCCACTGAGTTTATTCATCTGACAACATGCAGGTTTGCAAGATGAAAGATGTCAGGGAGGGTTCTATAGATTGAGGATCTATTAGGGTTTTCTGAGATTGGGATCCGCTTTTTTAAAAAAGCTTTCCAAGGTAATGACTGATGTACCAAAAGGCCTGATGTCACAAATAGCTATCTGAGACAAAGTTGTTCAATGAGGTTCAATAGCTGTACTGTTTTTTGCTGTGTCCTGTAGCATTTCAGTATCTAGATGTGTTGTCCTTTAAGAACCACCACTGCTGAAATGCATCCTCTACAACAGAATTCCCCAGCTCTGGCAACATGACCTTTTAGAAACCAGACCACACAACAGGAGGTGAGCAGCAGATGAGTGAGGGAAGCTTCATTTGTATTTACAGCCGTTCCCTATCATTCACATCCCCTTGGTTCATGGAAGAACTGTCTTCCATGAAACTGGTCCCTGGTACCAAAAAGGGTGGGGACCACTGCTGTACACTAAGGTTTCTTCTAGGTGGGAACATTGTGGTCCCTTATCTTTTATTTCTACCATTAATTTTGGAGAAACTTTCACTCCTCTAGGAATGTCAGCAAAGCTGGCTTTCCCACAGACCCTGAGTCCTATTATTTATGAAATCAATGATTCTATTCTTTGTTATGCACAGTAGGACTGGCTTCATACTAATTTTAGAAACTCTTTTCTCTTGGGACCACACAAGCCATAAAATGACCTGGTTTGCCTTTTAGGAGGTAAGAAATCAGAATCATTCAGTCTTGACCTTTTAAAATTCTTACTAGTCTGGTTGAAATTCTCACTAGTTTTAGTAGAAAGTTAGATATTTTTCTTGGAAACATAATGGAGTGGTTCATGATTGCTTTGTAAATTTATCAGTTGCATACATTTAAAAACATCTAGAATTAGAAGAAATATCATGACAAATATTTTAAATATTCACTGTCAGAAATGTACCACAGACCAAGGTCCTGTCATTCCCAGATGGTGTGTTAAGAATTTCTTTTAACTTTGCTAACATTCTGCTGCTTTGATTGAGGTGACATGAAGAAATAATAAACAACTCAATGAAAGTAAATTAAAATGCTAAATGCTTTTAATGCTGTTAAATGTTTTGGATTTCTTAGCTCTGTCCTCTGTGAATTAAAGGAAGGATATGCTCTCTGGCTTGGATAAAATACATCTGAATTCATGTTCTTCTCAAATACAATTGGAAATATTGATTCCTATAATTTGATCCCATCAATATAGTGAATTTACTCCAAGCAACTATGGAAAATTCTGAAACAGATGGGAATACCAGACCACCTGACCTGCCTCTTGATAAACCTATATGCAGGTCAGGAAGCAACAGTTAGAACTGGACGAGGAACAAAAGACTGGTTCCAAATAGGAAAGGAGTATGTCAGCGCTGTATATTGTCACTCTGCTTATTTAACTTATACGCAGAGTACATCATGAGAAACTCTGGGCTGGAAGAAGCACAAGCTGGAATCAAGATTGTAGGGAGAAATATCAATAACCTCAGGTATGCAGATGACACCACACTGTGGCTCAGATCATGAACCCCTTATTACCAAATTCAGACTTAAATTGAAGAAAGTAGGGAAAACTGCTACACCATTCAGGTATGACCTAAATCAAATCCCTTATGATTATACAGTGGAAGTGAGAAATAGATTTAAGGGCCTAGATCTGATAGATAGAGTGCCTGATGAACTATGGAATGAGGTTTGTGACATTGTACAGGAGACAGGAATCAAGACCATCCCCATGGAAAAGAAATGCAAAAAAGCAAAATGGCTATCTGGGGAGGCCTTACAAAGAGCTGTGAAAATAAGAGAAGCAAAAAGCAAAGGAGAAAAGGAAAGATATAAGCATCTGAATGCAGAGTTTCAAAGAATAGCAAGAAGAGATAAGAAAGCCTTCTTCAGCGATCAATGCAAAGAAATAGAGGAAAACAACAGAATGGGAAAGACTAGAGATCTCTTCAAGAAAATTAGAGATACCAAGGGCACATTTCATGCAAAGATGGGCTCGACAAAGGACAGAAATTGTATGGACCGAACAGAAGCAGAAGATATTAAGAAGAGGTGACAAGAATACACAGAAGAACTGTACAAAAAAGATCTTCATGACCCAGATAATCATGATGGTGTGATCACTCATCTGGAGCCAGACATCCTGGAACGTGAAGTCAAGTGGGCCTTAGAAAGCATCACTAAGAACAAAGCTAGTGGAGGTGATGGAATTCCAGTTGAGTTATTTCAAATCCTGAAAGATGATGCTGTGAAAGTGCTGCACTCAATATGCCAGCAAATTTGGAAACCTCAGCAGTGGCCACAGGACTGGAAAAGGTCAGTTTTCATTCCAATCCCAAAGAAAAGCAATGCCAAAGAATGCTCTAACTACCACACAATTGCACTCATCTCACATGCTAGTAAAGTAATGCTCAAAATTCTCCCAGCCAGGCTTCAGCAATATGTGAACCATGAACTTCCTGATGTTCAAGCTGGTTTCAGAAAAGGCAGAGGAACCAGAGATCAAATTGCCAACATCCGCTGGATCATGGAAAAAGCAAAAGAGTTCCAGAAAAACATCTATTTCTGCTTTATTGACTATGCCAAAGCCTTTGACTGTGTGGATCACAATGAACTGTGGAAAATTCTGAAAGAGATGGGAATACCAGACCACCTGACCTGCCTCTTGAGAAACCTGTATGCAGGTCAGGAAGCAGCAGTTAGAACTGGACATGGAACAACAGACTGGTTCCCAATAGGAAAAGGAGTACGTCAAGGCTGTATATTGTCACCCTGCTTATTTAACTTATACACAGAGTACATCATGAGAAATGCTGGACTGGAAGAAACACAAGCTGGAATCAAGATTGCCAGGAGAAATATCAATAACCTCAGATATGCAGATGACACCACCCGTATGGCAGAAAGTGAAGAGGAACTAAAGAGCCTCTTGATGAAAGTGAAAGAGGAGAGTGAAAAAGTTGGCTTAAAGCTCAACATTCAGAAAATGAAGACCATGGCATCCCGTCCTATCACTTCATGGGAAATAGATGGGGAAACAGTGTCCGACTTTATTTTGGGGGGCTCTGAAATCACTGCAGATGGTGACTTCAGCCATGCAATTAAAAGACGCTTACTCCTTGGAAGAAAAGTTATGAGCAACCTAGATAGCATGTTCAAAAGCAGAGACATTACTTTGCCAACTAAGGTCCACCTAGTCAAGGCTATGGTTTTTCCTGTGGTCATGTATGAATGTGAGAGTTGGACTGTCAAGAAAGCTGAGCACCAAAGAATTGATGCTTTTGAACTGTGGTGTTGGAGAAGACTCTTGCGAGTCCCTTGGACTGCAAGGAGATCCAACGAGTCCATTCTAAAGGAGATCAGCCCTGGGTGTTCTTTGGAAGGAATGATGCTAAAGCTGAAACTCCAGTACTTTGTCCACCTCAGGAGAAGAGTTGACTCATTGGAAAAGACTCTGATGCTGGGAGGGATTGGGGGCCGGAGGAGAAGGGGACGACCGAGGATGAGATGGCTGGATGGCATCACCGACTCAATGGACGTGAGTTTGAGTGAACTCTGGGAGTTGGTGATGGACAGGGAGGCCTGGCGTGCTGTGATTCATGGGGTCACAAAGAGTCGGATACGACTGATTGACTGAACTGGACTCCAAGCAAATAATTAAGAAGTGCCCAAAGGTTTAACTACATGTTGGTAATAGCAAAAAATTGGAGATATCCTAACATTTAGGTTGCCCAATCTTAGAGGAAGAGTTAAACAATGGCACACACATGCCGTGGGGTTCTTGTAGCCACTTGTAAAGATGTTGCTGAGGAACATTTGATGATGTAATAAGATGATCAATATACACTGAATGAAAAATGCAATTCACAAAATAGTATACAGCATTTGTTTTTAACCCTTTTGGGCTCCACATATGTATTTGAAAATCTGAGTGAAATGTACATTATCATGGATGGTCTCTTCCAAGCTTTGCTTCTGGCAGTTTACCCATGAAACTTAAGTTTCTCCTTGGTTTGTAAGTTAGGTAAATCATGTAGTACTGACTTTGACACTTTCCCATAAATGTAAACAAAAAAGCTTCATGCATAACTTAAGAGGAGATATACTATTCGTGAAGATGATTTTAATGTTCTTGGTGCTCATTTTTGAAGATCTCTCCTTTCTTCCATCTAATGTGAAATACTCAGCAGAGAGCTTGACATAGAGTAACAAATATACAAATGATACTGCTATTTTTACTCACATGCATTGATTTATCTATTCAAATTCTTATTGAACAATTACCTTGAAATGGCTAGCCAGTGGTGAATAAGACTGATATCATTCTGCTCCCCTATAGCTTCTTATTGTTTATGGGGGCATGCAGACATCAATCAACCGCTGAAGGAAAAGAGGGAGAGCGCTACGAGGTGGAGACAGAGAGTACCATGTGAACATAGATGGGGCACTCAGCCTCTTCTGAGATGTCAGGGAAGCTAAGATCCTAAGGGGGAAGTGAGATTAGATTGGAAGTCAGGGTACAGTAGATGGGAAGGAAACAGCATTCCAAGAAGAGGAAACAGCATGATCAAAGGGCTCTGAGTCAACACTTGACCTGGATTCCAGTAGGTTTTCATAATTTAGAAAAGGTGTACTCTTAGTCTTTGGCAGTCAAGAGAAGTGTAATTACTACTCTTTCCTTTAAAATGGACTTCTTTCTGTTTTCAAAGTTTTTCTTCCGTAACTCTATTTAGATTGGATGTCCATTGCAATTATGGTGATCTTCCCAATAGCTCCAAGTATATGTAGAATGTATCGTGGAAATTAAGCCTGCAAGACTGTTCAACAACAAAGATTGATCAAAGAGAGCATTGTGATCACCATTATTTTTCTGGAGGGAAAAAAGGTTCTACTTGCCCCATAATGTGTGCAGATGGATCTGACTTTCTTCCTTTGAAGTCTGTTTGAATATATAAATAGATGCAAGGTCACTAGAAATTAAAAATATGGTAGATCATTTTGCAGGCATATCTGACTTGACTGGACCTTCTTATCAAGTTGCAGTTATATAAAATTTTGCAGCAGGCTTGAGTCCATGAAACCAGATTTTGTGGAAGAGAAAGTTCAGTGTAAGTTCACAGACAAAGGATGTGACAGAACCACTGTGTGAATATCAAAGACTGAAAAAAATGTTACTTCCCTGTATTTAAGCATTGCTAGCCTCCCTCTTCCTACATAACATCATGTAAGACAATATTGCAAACAAATGCCCAGACAGATGCTGAATTATTTATAAGAAACAGACTACTGCTGTGGATTAGAGAGAAGAAATAACAAAGCAAGAAATAATATTGTTATAGAGACTGATAGAGTAAAAGCGGGCTTCCCTGAGAGCTCAGTTGGTAAAGAATCCACCTTCAATGCAGGAGACACCAGTTCAATTCCTGGGTTGGGAAGATCTACTGGAGACGGGATAGGCTACTCACTCCAGTAATCTAGGGCTTCACTTGTGGCTCAGCTGGTAAAGAATTTGCCTGCAATGTGGGAGACCTGGGTTCAATCCCTGGGTGGGGAAGATTCCCTGGAGAGGAGAAAGGCTACCCACTCCAGTATTCTGGCCTGGAGAATGCCATGGACTATAGTCCATGGGGTCACAAAGAGTCAGACACGACTGAGCGACTTTCACTTTCAGAGTAAAAGCACTTCAGTCCCTGGGTTGGGAAGATCCTCTGGAGGAGGGCATGGCAACCGACTCCAGTATCCTTGCTGGGAGAATCTCTTGGACAGAGGAGCTTGGTGGGCAAATGGTCGGACAGGACTGAAGAGATTTAGCAAGCACAGAGTAAAAGCAACAGAGTAAAATCACATAAGCAAATGTGTGTGAACAATATCTGGAGATTTACACCCACAGGAAAGCTGTATGCTGTCACTTGCTTCATGCTTTTTGCTTTTATCAACATGTAGATCCTTACTTGAAAAGAGAAACAACACCTGTGAAATTAACTGCACTGCATTACTTAACATTTATTTATAACTTTTCAACAATTTCCATAACCAGCATTATGTAGTCACAGATGTCTTGGTAATAAGGATCACAGGCTCTGATGGCCATACTTTAAAAAAGAGATGATTTGTAGTATCTCAAGGACGTTTGATAACTTTGAACTTTCCGGTCCTTGCCTATTCACTATTGTGCTTTTACAACAGACTAAGTCAGTGATGGCAATTAGAAGATTTTGAAGCTCTATTCTAGTGCTTTTTTCAAAAGAAATATCTTAAGACTGTCTGTTTCTAAGGGGTTTATTGTTCTGTTTTTTTCAGACGTAAGTGGCCAAGATAGTATTTATATTTTGGCCAAGAGCCAAGAGAAAATCTCAATGGTTACCACTGGGGTAGGGATACAGAAGAGCTAAGAATCTTAAGAGGGCCCTTTCCCTTCAGAAAGTTATTCTAGGGTGAAGATGTGCTCCCAAAGCTTCCTGATGTGCCACATCTACTAAATCCTCCTAATTTTAAATTTAAGTCTGAATCAGATTTCCTTATAACAAAATCATATTTAAATTAAATCATAGCTTTAGAAATTAAAATATCGATAATTCTTTCTACTCCTGATTAGGATTTAGAAAGCACACAATGTACATTGAAATATATTTTTCCCTCTTGTGGGTAGGGACTTTTTTATGAAGTCAGATTTGTCTCTTTTTTTAACTCTTTCATCCCCAATGCCTAGAACAGTGCCTGGCCCTGAGTAGGTGCTCCATAAACATGATCGAATGAAATAAGGTATTTAAGTGATTAAAGTAAACCAGAACAGAAACGCTCATATAACCTATATGTATAGACCTTAGTCATCTTGAACCACAAAACTAGTCACATTTGATACTCTCTTTATGATGGCTTTGAACCTCTACCTGGTTCTATGGGAAGCTAACACCCATCAAATAGCCCCCAGGGATTTCTTAGAGGTCCTGAATGTGAGGGATCCCATGTATTTAGAAATGGAACCAATAGGTTCTTCTCCAGCCATGTGGCTGAGCCACTATACTCAGCCAGCCTCCATCTATAGCACTGGGAGAGAGGTTACTATTTTCCTCTTTGCTACTCTGTCCCAAGCCTGACACAGACTCTTTCCTTAGTTGCTCATAGCACAGCTGAAATGGGGCTGCAATTTGGGGTAAAACTTGTATTGGGGGTTAGAGTTCAGAGTCTTATATAGGGTGTTAGATTTAAGAGTTATGTATAGGGTGTTAAAAACAAAATTCAGTTGGGTAAATTTGAAGATCTAGTTACTCAACAATTCATGGATCAGGCAGTGTCCCACTGAGCAATCAGAAAGGTGTTCCAAGGGGTCATACCAAATAGGAGAGTTTTATAGGTAGAAGTGGGCACAGACAAGGCAAGAGTAGCTTACCTCATCTTTTTTTGGAGAACAGAAGGAGTTTATCAGGTGGATTACCTCACTAGTGCTGACCTAGAAATTCTAGATTGACCAGTTTAAGATTATGTTCCTGGGAGGAGTTGAGACTGCAGTTAGGTTAGGTATTAAATCTTGATTTTCTGATGTGGATCTTAGCACAAGTGACTCCATTTTGGACCTGTTGTTTCTTTTTAACCTGGTGAACATCTCAATGATTACTGCTGTATTAGGTTGCACATGGAACCCATGAGTTCCAAATCTAGCCACATGAGTCTGGAGGCACTCAACCTGTCTCAGTGTGGTAAGGGTCAATCCCTTCCCACTGCTGGGAGTTGCTTCTCTTAGATCACAATGTCTTTAAAAACATTTGCAAGTACATGAGGGCCTAATGCTTGGTCCAAACAACAAATGCTAAGGCTATCCAGGTATAGGTGGTCAAGGGTACTTTCACCACAAAGGTGAGAGCTGTTGCTGCTTGAAAAATACAGACATGAACTAAAATGTGATCCTGATAGTAGGTAATGAAGCTGCAACTACCTTCGAACAGAGGAACATCTACTTCTCAGGCTAATCTGGGTGGAATCTGCCCTGGGATGTGTCAGAATGCCAGATCTTACAGCATGTTGACTTCACATTCAGCCGTAAAGTTAGGCTAGATTTTAAAAAATAGGAATCCAAAGCAGGGTTTTATTTTTGTCTCTTAAGGTTTAGATTTGCTTTTGAGGCAAAAATACTAGTAGGGATGTGATGCAGAAGTAGTGGTCACTTTAACACAAGTCCACTCCTTGCTTCCCATCAGTTTCACATTCCATTTACTTTTGGGGCCCACCCTTGGTTCCCCCAATACGTGGAGAGGGCTGACCACACTGGGCACTCAGTGTAATGAAATGTTTTACTTGTGTGTTTTATATCAACTCACAAGTAATTGCAGAACAACCTGTGTTCTACAGTTTTCATCAGTCTGAACCTTTGTGAGCAAGGTATTGGAGCTTCCTTGTTTATCAGTATTGAGCTAACTTTGTGGCATTAAATGGAGAAGATGATGGCGTTGCCATTAAGATGTGAAGTAGGACTATGAGCATGGCTTTTTCAAGGCCTCCATGTACTTGCCAAACTCTCCCTACATGGGTGATTTAATGAACTGATCATTTTGCTGAGGCTTTTTTTTTTTTAAATATTTCCTTATGTCACTCCGAGTTTTACATTCCTTCCTCGTTTATTTATATCACTTGAATTCCTCTTACTGAAGAGAGGAGATGTGATGTAAGTTAAGAAAGAACAAAGACTCTGGAGGCAAGTGGGTCAGATCTGTCATGTTCTAGTCACATGACCTTGGACAAGTCATTTCCTTTCCTCTAAGCTGACTTTGCAAAATAGGGAGATAATTCCTTCCAGCAGGGCTGCTGAGAGGTTTAAAGATATAACTGTATGAAGGTAACTTTGCAAAATGCCTGTCACACTGTCAATGCTCACAATGGGTAGCTACTATTATTCTTGATTTTGTCTTTCTTGTTTCTAGTTTCTTGGTGGAAGAGTCATAACTATTTTATTTTTTTTCAACAGGTACACAACAGGTTCATTGATGGTGTTTGTATCTGTATCAGCATTATCTACTCACCAGCCTAAGCCATGGAAGCAAATGTTCTTGCTTCTTCTCCAGCCCTGCTTGCGGGAAGTCTCTCCCCTCTCCCCACTTTTTTCATCCTCCACCTCTTTATCACCCACTGTCACCCCTTATCAAGGTAGAAAATGTGGGCACACCATTAGCAGTTTTCAGCACAGTTTTAATTTTTAAAAGTTCCATATAATCCCATAACACTAGGTGGTTTCTGTCTAAAAATCAAAACCCAAGACTATTGTGTAGACCAAAAAACATATTTGGTGACTGGCTTTTAAAATTTTTTTCTACCATTTTTCATACAATGTACACTTAATACAACTCTGAAACTCTTTGAGAACACGTTAGCAGGAATTGGTGAAACATTTTTATAGACTAAAAATTCCACTTACATCGTTGGTTTTGACCCTAGTGAATAAAGGAATAAGAATGCTGAGTGGTCTCCTCCCAAGAAGGGGGCCTGGGGTGGGGGAGGTCACCACCAGTGTGGTGTCATTAGCAGCTGACATGCCTCAGCCATACTTCTTGACTCACCTGCCAGTGTCTCTCAGACATCACTCAGGCTCTGGGCCAGTTCACCTCCACCCCACACTCCTGCCTTGGCCATGCCCTCAGCCCAGAAATACTCCTATTCTTCTGGGGGAATTAATGCATTCATGGCACTTATTGGAAGAGATAGTAGATCTGGAAAAGAAAACTAAAATATGGTAGAATGGACAGAATACATCTTGGGAAGTCATTGGCAGATGTAGCTTCAAGTCTGGACTCTGTGAACCTCTGAGTAAATCATTTAGCTTCTTGAGCCCACTTACTTTGTCTGTAAAACAGTGTTTCCTTTATTCACAATTGGGTATTTATTGAGTTCTTAGTAATTGCCAAGCATTGCTCTAGGTAGCCCCTGTGCCAGAGAAGAGGGTTAGAGGATGCGGGTTAAAGGGTGTATGAGTCCAGTTTTAAAATAGGTCAGACAAGTGTTCACTGAGAAGGTGACATATAAGTGAGCATTTGAAGGAAGTAAGGGAGTAAGTGTTGAGGGTATCTGTGGAGAGAATGTTCCAAACAGGAAGTTGCTTGTGCAAAGGGCCTGAAGTAGGAGAGAGCCTGACACGCTGGAAGAATAGTGGGTAGACCAGTGTGGCTGCAGCCCATGAGGGAAGCAGACAGTAGTGCAGATAGGATCAGAGGGAAACAAGAGGAGCTATGCTGTGTGCAGTCTTGTAAGTCATGTTGAGGTCTTGGGTTTCCACTGTAAGAGAAGATGGGAAGTCCTTGGAGGGTCCTGAGCCAAGGACTTAGGTTTTGGAAGGGTCACTCTGGCTGCTGTGTGGAGAATAGACTGTAGGTGGGCAAGGGTGTGAAGCAGGGACACAGGTTAGGAGGCTGTTGCCCTTAAGGCAAGACGATGGTGGTTTGGACCAAGATCTAGCTGGAGAGGTGCTTGGATTCTGGACATATCTTGAAAGCAGAACAGTTTGCTGATGGATTGGACTGAGCATGAGAGAAAAAAAAAATAGTTAAGGAGCTCTCAAGGGTTTTGGTCTGAACAATTGGAAGAATTGTGTTGCCATTAATGGAGATGGAAAAGCTGAGGGAGGAACAGACTTAGAGTCAGAGGGAGATGCGGAATTTAGTGATAATAATCATATCTGCCCTGCCTCCCTCATGGGATTAAATGTGATGATTCATGTGTAATTTACCCTCCCAATATTCCTTACAGTTCCTGGTATTCAAAGACTCTATCCCTTTCCATTCAGATGCCGTCTCTACTGTGGAGAGTTGCCTCTCGTTTGCTCTCAGCTGGTTGCAGGTGGTAGTGGGTGAAGGGTTCCTAGCACATGGACTCGGATCTGACAGGTATTATCTGAGCTATATTTAGGTGGATATTTTAGGATGGGTTTTCTCAATCATGACTCAAGTATGACTTAACAGTTGATACCTTCATTTCTCCCCAGCAGAATATTGTTTCTAATTTTTCTTTTATATAGCAACTGATGTTGCCATGCAGATCTTTTGGTTGCTATGAGATGGTAACATTACTCTGCCCCACGATTGGCCGGGTCCTCCTAAGCAGTGTAATTCTCACTTGGGTGACTGGCACTGAGCTGTTACTATGGTGAACTTTACAATTTCCTTTGATTGGTGGTTTCAGAAATAGGTCATCAGTGGAATTCATTATGTTTCATAAGTAGGAATGAAAAATAAGTATCATAACTTTTTCCCATCACCAACATGAAGGAAATATGACACTTAATGACATAATGAATCACTGTTTGATGACTTAGGAACATTACTTTTGGAACATTACTTAGGAACATTACCTTCCAGTTGAGAACTGAAAAGTAATGATAATCCTGTACTAAATTTTGGTGGGGATAGTTTCCTTCTTTCTTTGAGTTGATTATTCAGAGTTAGGGACATCAGGCTGATGAGAGTTGGGGTGGGACTGGGGAGAAGATGGACTTAGATTGAATCTCTCTGAAGGATTCAAGGTGATGCTGGGGGTGCTGGGTGTGGAGGGCAGGAGGGCTGTGGGCTCCAGGCAGTGCTGATTCATGCTGTATCTCAGGGAAGTGTTCCCTCAGAAGGGGCTAAGCCTTTGGTCATCTGGTTTGCCTCTAGAGTGGAAAGCTATTGAATGTTCCTGGCTGGACATGGCTTGATGCAGGGATTCAAGAGTCTAAGCAGGCCTTGTGCTAGCTGAATCCTTCTGTCTCCCACCCCTTCCCCCACTTTACTCTGGTGGGTAGGCAGATCTTGAACAGACAGGCTTCTACTCACCTTTGCCTTCAACAAATGGGAAAAGAGGGTAGAGGAATGCACTTTAACCTTTCTGATTTTATAACATCCTTCTCTATAAGAAAAAGTAGGAGAAAGCTGGAAGAACCTCAGAAGGATGAATTATTTTAAGTACATATGGTCTACCTTTGTCCAACACTTGACTAACAGGTCTTTTTGGAGTGATAGGTGGGGGGATAGGGGCAGTGATAGCAATGAAACTGTGTGGGAGAGTCAGGGAGCCCCCAGATGGAATAGGTAACAGATTAGGGTGCTAGGGCTAATATTTGACACCTAGAGGGGATCATTGCTAATGCCTCTTTCCTATATGAAAAACTTATCTTTGGTAATAATCACACAATGAAATCAGTAATAAAAGAAAAGAAATTTTCTTTTATGAAATTTTGTACCATATTAATTTAAAAATAAAAATATAAATCACAATATAAAAATGGAAAAGAGTTACAAAGTAATATTTTAAATTTCACTAACACCCAAAAAAGATATCCTTTTCATTATAGGGGAATGGAATGCAAAAGTAGGAAGTCAAGAAACACCTGGAGTAACAGGCAAATTTGGCCTTGGAATATGGAATGAAGCAGGGCAAAGACTAATAGAGTTTTGCCATGAAAATGCTCTGGTCATAGAAAACACCCTCTTCCAACAACACAAGAGAAGACTCTACACATGGACATCACCGGATGGTCAACACCAAAATCAGATTGATTATATTCTTTGCAGCTAAAGATGGAGAAGCTCTATACAGTCAACAAAAACAAGACCAGGAGCTGACTGTGGCTCAGATCATGAACTCCGTATTGCCAAATTCAGACTCAAACTACTAGACCATTCAGGTATGACCTAAATCAAATCCCTTATGATTATACAGTGGAAGTGAGAAATAGATTTGAAAGTGCTGCACTCAATATGCCAGCAAATTTGGAAAACTCAGCAGTGGCCACAGGACTGGAAAAGGTCAGTTTTCATTCCAATCCCAAAGAAAGGCAATGCCAAAGAATGCTCAAACTACCACACAGTTGCACTCATCTCACATGCTAGTAAAGTAATGCTCAAAATTCTCCCAGCCAGGCTTCAGCAATATGTGAACCATGAACTTCCTGATGTTCAAGCTGGTTTCAGAAAAGGCAGAGGAACCAGGGATCAAATTTCCAACATCTGCTGGATCATGGAAAAAGCAAGAGAGTTCCAGAAAAACATCTATTTCTGCTTTATTGACTATGCCAAAACCTTTGACTCTGTGGATCACAATAAGCTGGAAAATTCTGAAAGAGATGGGAATACCAGACCACCTGACCTGCCTCTTGAGAAACCTATATGCGGGTCAGGAAGCAACAGTTAGAACTGGACATGGAACAACAGACTGGTTCCAAATAGGGAAAGGAGTACGTCAAGGCTGTATATTGTCACCCTGCTTATTTAACTTCTATGCAGAGTACATCATGAGCAACGCTGGGCTGAAAGAGGCACAAGCTGGAATCAAGATTGCCAGGAGAAATATCAATCACCTCAGATATGCAGATGACACCACCCTTATGGCAGAAAGTAAAAAGGAACTAAAGAGCCTCTTGATGAAAGTGAAAGAGGAGAGTGAAAAAGTTGGCTTAAAGGTCAACATTCAGAAAACGAAGATCATGGCATCTGGTCCCATCACTTCATGGCAAATAGATGGGGAAACAGTGGAAACAGTGTCAGACTTTATTTTTCTGGGTTCCAAAATCACTGTAGATGGTGATTGCAGCCATGAAATTAAAAGACGCTTACTCCTTGGAAGGAAAGATATGACCAACCTAGACAGCATGTTGAAAAGCAGAGACATTACTTTGCCATCAAAGGTCCATCTAGTCAAGGCTATGGTTTTTCCAGTGGTCATGTATGGATGTGAGAGTTGGACTGTGAAGAAAGCTGAGTGCCAAAGAATTGATGCGTTTGAACTGTGGTGTTGGAGAAGACTCTTGAGAGTCCCTTGGACTACAAGGAGATCCAACCAGTCCATCCTAAAGGAGATCAGCCCTGGGATTTCTTTGGAAGGACTGATGCTAAAGCTGAAACTCCAGTACTTTGGCCACCTCATGCGAAGAGTTGACTCATTGGAAAATACTCTGATGCTGGGAGGGATTGGGGGCAGGAGGAGAAGGGGACGACAGAGAATGAGATCGCTGGATGGCATCATTGACTCTATGGACATGAGTTTGAGTGAACTCCAGGAGTTGGTGATGGACAGGGAGGCCTGGCATGCTGTGATTCATGGGGTCGCAAAGAGTCAGACACGACTGAGCGACTGAACTGAACTGAATGTATTTTTGAAGAAAGAGATGAAAACATAGACCGACCTATTGGTTTTATACAGTAATGAATAGCAATTTTATAGTTTCTGTTTTTGCTATTACCTTCTGCAAATTTGTCAGTGAATTCGTCAAACTTGTTTTTCTTCCCATAATCATCATTTTGATCCAACTTTGATCAAAGAACACTTTTCATTTATTTTAATTTTAGGAGGTTTCTTTCACATGAAGCAATAGTTTAAATAAATAGTCTTCAACATAAAGTTACTTTTGGCAGAGATGCATAAAAATCCCATTTCACAATAAATTCCAGAAACTTTAAACACAATAAAAACTCCAAGTGATCACATAGCATGACAGAGTTGAAGTAATTCAAGTTCTGTTTGTCCTTACAATCACTGTGCAGTTGTTTATTTTGAATCAATTGTTTGAACACAGAATTTGAAGGACCAAAGAGATTGGACACATGTGCCCAAAGCAAGCTTTCTTATGCACTTACTCTTAAAATAAAGGCACAGAGTTAATTCTCTGAGTCAACTTCCACATAGAATATGTCTACTAAAGGAGAAGCAATAAAAATATGCTAAATTGAAGCTTACATTTATGTTGTTAAAACTCAATATCAGTGGCAGTAATTGTTTGGAACCTAGACCAACAAAAATATTTTTTTGGTGAGGGCAGAGCAGTTTATTATTGACATTGTTTAGAACTGCTTGCCATCCTGATAATAGAAAGCAGACTGGCTTTTTAGCTGATTTTATCACTGTTTTTAAGTCTCCTTCAAGCCATGTACCCCTGAATGGCCCACCCCTGGGGTGGACCACTCCTCTTGCCCCCAGCACTGCACCCGAGTAGAATCACTCTGTATCTTGCTGGAGACACAGCATAGCAAAAGGTGATGATGCAGGGGATTTAAGGAATGACAGGCACTGAGAGGCTGTTAGTCAGCAAATATCTGGTAAATTCTCTGACCCTGATACAACCAAATGGATTTTTTTTCTCTCAAACAATATTAGCTTAAGCCTCCTTCTTTCTCATAAAAACACTGGTGATTCCTGCAGCCTTGCAGGTTTTCTGTATAGCTCCTCTGTGGCCTGACATGTTCTCCTAAACTTCTTGCTATTTTATTTTCTGTTCTGGGGCATTGTTTTTAACCCCTAATTTAATCCTGCACTAAAATCAACCCTGAGCTTATCTTTACTAATAAAACATGTGACGTGCTTTGCTGAGTCTTCAGAACTGGTTGAGTCACGGAGCAAAGGCATTGGATGTCTGAAGTTACAAGAACCATTATGAGGGCTAGAATGATTGGTAAGGGAAGGAGGAAAAAATTAATAGCAGAAGTCACGACTTACCCTTCAAGGTTTGCCGTATATGACACCCCTTTTTTTTCCTTTCACCACATCAGACAGATATATTTAGATCCACCCTTGTATTAAGAGATAGTTTCCTGGGTAGGGTGATTTAAAAGCACTGGTGCCTGAACTTCTTCCATTAGCTGTCTATATTCCTTTAGCTTAAATATTTGCTCTCCACAGGCCTCTGGGAAGCAGCTACCTCTGGAGTACAGGTACCCCTGGGAGAAGTAACATATCCAGTCTCTAACACTTTAGTATAAATGAGTGTATTTGATTGCTTCTTCTGTCACCTGATCAGCAGGATGTGGGCCCTGGGTGATTAGAAAGTCATGGAGATACTTCTCAACTCAGCCCAGCTCAGCCTTGAATGTGTACATTTGCTTTAAGGCCTTCCAGTCTCTGAGGATAAACAACAGAAAAAGGCCCACCCTGTTGATAAGAAGTCTGAAAGAACTTCATGTACACGGAATAATATGGTTTAATTTTATTTCTCTCTGAAGAGCCAGAACATCCTCCTATCCTACAGCACAGCCCCGAACTTTGCCCCAAGAGCTGTGGAGGCCTCGTGCCATCACTTGTGTCTCATTTTTATTCTACTTGCATATGTCTGGGGAGAGGGCCCTTTGAGATTTCCTCTTGGCTGTGCTTTAACCTCCATAATAGCAATGGATCCACTCTTCTTAATCCAGTGAGGGCAGGTGGCAGCCAGCCAAAGGGAACTCCGTGGAGTGCATTGGTAAGAGTGGCACTTTCAGAATGCATTAAAATATTAGGAGCCAGCCAGGGCAAAAGCCCAGACTGACAGCATGCCTCTAAGAAGGATGCCTGCACCAAGGTTTAAAAAAATAATAATAATAAAGGAAGTAAAGTATTTCTATTGAACCAAATTATTGTTCTGTGCCAGCTTTTGTTCCTAGAAGCATTGTGTTTGTGTGTGTGTGCATGCACACGACTGATTATTCATAGAGGCTACTACCTGAAAACTCACACAGGCAAGTTGTAGAGATGAGCTAGAAAGTGTTAAGAAGACAGCTGAGAGGATGCCCGCCAAGGTTATCAAGAGCAAATGAAGTGACCTTGATTTTGTTAATACTTTGTCTTCCTCTCAGGGTTTAAAAATGTGTGTGTGTGTGTGTGTGTGTTAGGCACTCAGTCATGTCTGACTCTATACAACCCCATGGACTGTAGCCCGACAGACTCCTCTGTCCATGGGATTCTCCAGGCAAGAATACTGGAGTGGGTAGCCGTTTGTTCTCCAGGGGTTCTTCCCAATCCAGGGATAGAAAACAGGTCTCTAGCATTGCAGCCAGATTTTTTTTTTTTTTTTTTTACCGTCTGAGCCACCAGGGAAGCCCTTAAAAATATATTTATGTCAGTATATAATCCAAGAATGCTCATTAACTGCCTACTTGGGTGGTTGTGTTCATAATATGTATCTATTCCAAACTCAAGTTGTTAATAGGAAGCATGAAAACTGCTCTGGCTGTGGAATAGTGTCTGCTGTTCTAAGGTTTAGAACCGCATATATAAATGTGGTACCACACAAATTCACCCTCCCTTCCATGAGCCATTGTTCTTCATTATACACAGGTATTTTCCCAGGAATATGTGTATAAGATAAATATTTTCAAATAAAATTATATTTTGATTGCTCTAAAAAAAACAAAAAAGTGTCTGTGGCAAAACTTTCCTTTCTGAAAAGTATGAGTACAGAATGAGAAGCTCATGGGCCTAGTCATTTTCCCTCTGTGGGCTCGGTTTTCTCATCTACAGAATCAGAGAGTGAGTGCAATGAATGGTTTCTAAGACTTCATCCCAGTTTTATCCTTCTGAGCTCCAAAACTGTTTTAACATAATCACCTCATAATTTGTCCGTCATCTTTTTAAATCCAGAATTTTGACTCTGGGCTGTCTTACTTAAGAAGGGTTCACCTGAATTGGTACTAAGAGGTTGTCTGAATGTGTTATTCCTTTCCACTGTTCTCTAGGGATGAAGTAGAATGAGTCACAAGTGAGGAGGTTATAGAGGCACAGGCACATCAACAGGAAGACAGAGACAGGAAGAGGGGTAGCGAGACATGTCAGCTTTTTCCCCCAGACAGCTTGAAAGCAAAAGCAGAGGCCCCTTGTTTTGCTCACTGCTTTTGTAACACTGACCTGTCCCCGTGGGACACCTGGCCACACAGCACAGCCAGGAGCATTTCCTGGAAGCCCGCAGGCCTCGAATGCAAATAGCTGCCCTGCAGGTGTCTATAGGAGAGAAAAGTCTGGGAACTGCATGAATTACAGGAAGTGAGTCTTGGGCAGGACTTCCCCAACCATTGCCCTGTTTGACAATTTGTTGAAATTCTCCCCATACCAAAAATGCCTTTAAAGAGGATTTTTTCTTACTATTTCCACTGTGGGAAATTAAAAGCCTCTTACTTGGTGATGGTAAAAATTTGGTAATGTTGCACCTTTGGTGCCTTTTTTGTGATTTATATCCCTTCTTCTGGAAACAGCCTATTGACCAAGAATATTTATTAATATACTTTGGAGGAAAGTGACAGCAAAATATGATCTGCCTCTTGTTGTTGTGTCTGACTCTTTGTGACCCCATGGACTGCAGCATGCCAGGCTTCCCTCTCCTTCACTATCTTTGGCAGTTTGCTCAAACTCATGTCCATTGAGTCAGCGATGCCATCCAACCATCTCATCCTCTGTCGTCCCCTTCTCTTCTCGCCTTCAATCTTTCCCAGCATCAGGGTCTTTTCCAATGAGTCAGTTCTTCTCATCAAGTAGCCAAAGTACTGGAGTTTCAGCTTCAGCATCAGTCCTTCCAATGAATATTCAGGGTTGATTTCCTTTAGAACTGCCTGGTTTGAACTTCTTGCTATCCAAGGGACTCTCAAGAGTCTTCTCCAGCATCACAATTCAAAAGCATCAATCAATTCCTTTGGCACTCAGCCTTCTTTATGGTCTCTCACATCCGTACATGACTCCTGGAAACACCATAGCTTTAACTAGATGGATCTTTGTTGGCAAAGTAATGTCTCTGAGTTTTAATATGCTGTCTAGGTTTGTCATAGTTTTTCTTCAAAGGAGTAAGCATCTTTTAATTTCATGGCTGCAGTTACTGTCCTCAGAGTGATTTTTGAGCTCAAGAAAATAAGATCTGCCACTGTTTCCACTTTTCCCCCATCTATTTGCCACGAAGTGATGGGACCAGATGCCACGATCTTAGTTTTTTGAATGTTGAGTTCTAAGCCAGCTTTTCACCTTCCTCTTTCATTCTCATCAGGAGGTTCTTTATTTCCTCTTTACTTTCTGCCATTAGAGTGGTATTATCTGCATATCTGAGGTTATTGATTTTTCTCCTGGCAATCTTGATTCCAGCTTTTGATTCATCCTCTAAATCACACAAATTACTCAATTTGTAGATAAATAACCACACCATTTACAGAAAAGAGTAATTTGGTTTACCTTAACAGCCATTCTCTGAGCATCTATTCTTTGTCCAGTAGTGTGTTAGGGATGAAGTGATCAGGCCTTTCTTGCTGTATTTTAATATTCCTGAATCCTGTCCACCTATGGACTGAGTGGTTATATCCTCACTGTTCTGGTGTTGAAACCCTACCCCCCTCTCCCTCTGAGTTCAAAAGTCCGCTATACACATCTGTGTCTTTTCTGCTGTCCTGCATACAGGGTCATCATTGCCATCGAAGGTGAGATGATTTGGGAGAATGGCATTGAAACATGTATAATATCATGTAAGAATCGAATTGCCAGTCTATGTCTGATGCAGGACACAGCATGCTTGGGGCTGGTACACGGGGATGACCCAGAGAGATGTTGTGGGGAGGGGGTTGGGAGGGGGGTTCATGTTTGTGAACGCATGTACACCCATGGTGGATTCATGTCAATGTATGGCAAAACCAATACAGAATTGTAAAGTAAAATTTAAAAAATAAATAAATAAATAAATCTCTACTTAAAAAAAAGAAAAAAGAAACCCTACCCCCACAATATGATAGTGTTAGAAGGTGGGCTTTTGGAGAATAATTAGGATTAAATGAGGTCATATGGATGGAGCCCTCATGAATGGGATTAGTATCTGTATATAAGTCATGAAAGAACTTGCCTCCCATCTCTACGCAAGACCATGTGAAGTTACAGGGAAAAGCTGAGAGTCTGCAACCCAGAAGAGGACCCTCACCAGGATCTGACCATGCTAGCATCCTGATCTCAGACTTTCAGGCTTCAGAACTATGAGAAATAAATTTCTACTGTTTATAAGCACCTCAGTTTAGTACTTTATTATAGCAGTCTGACACTAATACACCCTCTGTTAGAATTTCCAGAACCACATATTTATCTATTGTCCTACCTAGGATTTTGTGATGTGCAACAGTACACATCAACAAATTCTAGTTTAACTTTGGTTGGTTCTAAAGCAGCAACCTTGCCAAAATTCTCTGTTCTGCATTTTGACCTTATACCAGTTAGTGGCTTTCTAGTAATGCTTGTTTTCTAATACTGTCTTCAATTTAGTGTGTGCTGCCAGGCTAGTTGAACACTACTAGCTCATATATCTTTAGCTTTAGCACAATTCTTATGGCAGCTTCTATTACCATAGGAAGGGGATTAGAGTTTAGTCTCCATTGGTGACTGTACTCTGTTTATGTGAGTGAGTGCTAAGCTGCTTCAGTTATGTCTGACTCTTTGTGACACTATGGTCTGTAGCCCGCCAGGATCCTCTGTTCATGGGATTCTCCAGGCAAGAATACTGGAGTAGGTTGCCATGACTTCCTCCAGGGGATCTTTCCAACCCAGGGATCAAATCTGTGTCTCATGAGGCTCCTGCATTCCAGGCAGATTCTTTATCACTGAGCCACCAGGGAAGCCCCACTCTGTTTATACGTAATATCAAGAGGTTATTTTTTGTAAAATCATTTTCGAAAACCATAACCCTGTTATTAATTGTTTAAGAAAACTTCTATATAATCTTGACTGAATTGACGCAGGTAAATGCCACAAAGATAATTCAACCTGGAGTAGGATATACTCCTGTTATACTGTAAAAGTAGAATGTCAGAGTTCTCTAGATACCTCAATGCTTGTCAAAAGTGGATGTGAAGGGGTCCAGGACCACTATTTGCACCATACAATATTAAGTTATAAAAATGGTAACTACACTCCAAACCCTATAACAAAATAATGAAAACCCAAATCTGAATATGGAATAAAATAGAGCTTTAAAGGAAGGGGTGTAGAAAGGTGATAGAAAGTTGGTGAAACATACTCACTTGCTCAACCATTTTTTGCAGACCGTGGTGGTAGTATTAATAGTTATCAGAACAAGACTGGAAATTATTTCAGTGACCGTTTTGGCACACAGCATAAATGCAAGCCTGGGCACCTTTAAATTGAATGTGCTTGTGTGGTACATATATACAATGGAATATTAACCCACCATAAAATAGGAATGAAATAGCACCATTTCCAGAGATGTGGATGAACCTAGTGACTGTCAAACAGAGTGAAGGAAGTCAGAAAGAGAAAAGCAAATATCGCTTACATGTGGAATCTAGAAAAATGGTAAAGAAGAAGCTACTTGCAAAAAAGAAATAGAGTCACAGATGTAGAGAATGGTTACCGTGGAGGGAAGTGGGGGTGGGATGAATTGGGAGATTGGGACTAATATATATACACAACTATGCATAAAATAGATAACTAATGAGAACTTACTGTATAGCACAGGGAATGTACTCAGTGCTCAGTGATGACATACATGGGAAGGAAATCGAGAAAAGAGTGGATGTTTGCAAAAATATGCCTGATTCACTTTGCTGTACAGAAGAAACCAATACAACATTGTAAAGCTACTATACTCCAATAAAAATTAACTTAAAAATTGAATACACTCAGTGTAAATTGAACCTTTTAGTCTGAGGATCCATTTCTTTGTGAAGAGGAGCAACTCCCACTTCACTCTCCTCCTGTTTTCTTGGTAGCTGCACCCTGAGCTGGCCTTACTGGTCCTTCCCAGGGTTAGTTGGGGTTGCCTTTTGGCTCTTGGATCCATTCTCCTTTAAAATCCTATGAAAACACAATTCAAAAGAGGATTGTGAGCTCTTGCTGCCTTTGATCCCTGAGCAGGAAAGGTGACTGTAATATGATTAATGAGCTCAAATGGACTTTGCCCAGTGGCCTAGAGGATGATATGGGCTCCCAAGAACATTTAGAGGAAAAACAGGAAGAGACTCAGAATGTTCTGAGGCCAGTTGGTCTCTTGGAAATGTGTAGTCTTGGAGGAGATGTCTCAGCCCAGCAGGGTTGCCTGTCATGGAGTAACTGGCCACCCATCTACTCACAAAGAATAAAGCCACCCTTCTGCTAGCTATGTGTTCCCTCCAGTTCAAGGAAGTTTCCACTCAGTGTGGTAGCACTTGAATTAATGGGAGAAATGGATTTGAATGGGATACAGAGAGGGGCTTAGCTAAGAGGGAGGGCCAGGTGAAAGGGAGACAAGCTGGTCTGTGACCAGCTTTAGTTCTCCGGCTAAGAAAGACTGTGATCACTACCCAAAGAATACTAAGTCTATACCGTACCTGTCACCTTCTTGGTAGGCTGTGTGTGTTTATGGTCCCATATGGATTCAGTTCTTCTCAGTAAGCTTATATTTCCTTTGAGAAACATCCCCTCTTCCTGAAGGGAGCTCTCTGAACAGGATGGTTCAGTTTGAACCCGCTGACAATGGTGTCTTTTCTGGATGAAGGATGCGAGGAGGGGCTGGATCTAGCCACTCAACTTGCTGAGCTTCTGGCCCAGGGTGGAGTCAGCTGAGGGAAGGAATACCTTTGTATAATTGGCCTGCATTTTTCTAGTTTACACAAGCCCCCCTAAAATGCTAGTACTATATAAGCACCATCCCAGGAGGGTCCAGGCGCCATGTGTGATGACATCCTGGTACTCACCTTGGGTAGCTCATAGGCACACCTGCATGAAGCATATACTTCTTTGGGTTGCCACTTACTGCTCTTGTACCTGAACAGTGACAAAACCTTGATCTTCAAGACTTTCACAAATGGCTGCATTGGTCTAACTGCTCTTGTGAAGCCCCAAGTTCCTTCTAACATGAGAATAAACCCCCATCCTGAGAGGACTCTGAATGCAGGAATTTTTCATCTGAATCTACCTCCAACAGCGGTTTGATCTAAAAGGAGTCATTTAACCCTTCGGATCCTCTGTTTAATTACCTGTAAAAAAGGGAATGACAATTTTCACATCAAAGGAACAAGATAATGTTTTGGAGAACATTTTGGGACATAATATCCTGAACAAAGGAAAGTCAGGAGTGACCATCATTCTCCTGCATCACCTTGAGATGGAAACCAGATGTTCTGTCTCCAGTTTGTACAGAGTCCACTTCAAACTCTTGTGTAGTCTGCTGCACGATGCTGGTGAGAACCGAGCCTCTGTGTTCCGGAAGCAAGGCTCCGGAGCTCGCTGTCACTGCTTACTTGGAGAAGACTTCTCTAGAGATAAATAACACTGCTCAAGGGAATTTCAGAGAGAAAATCTTCCATGGGCCATAAAAAAGATTTATCTCTGGGAACTTAGCTATCTGTGAAAAGTAAAAGGGCAAAAGATAGGGGACAACCAAAGTCAGGAATCTGACTCTCTTTAATGGACTTCCAAATAATGTTTTTGTCAGTTTATAAGTGGTAAGAATAAATATTTGAGTCAGACAGAGACAAATTACAGTCTCCTGGGTCATGTGTTTTCTGCTCCAAAATGCCAGCTGCAGCAGTCCAGGCTGCTTTCAGACTGACCTCTCCTTCAAGTCTTTCTCCAAACCATTGTAATTATCAAAATCCCCCATTTTTGGCCCCACAACTGGGTTGATGGGCAGGTGGAATAGGTGTTCATTGAACTTAAGAAATTCCTCCACCTCAAAATACCTCCTGAGTATCCCATTGTCAATGACTGAAATCTTGCTATTAGCCATCACTTTCTCTAAATGAAAGATGTTGCCTCTTATTAAAATCTAAGTAATGGCTTTTAGTTTCCTGGAGAAGTAACATATTAAAACTGTAATGCCTTAGTGTGAAGGACTTGATTCAAGAGCCAGTAGACGACTTTTTCTGTAAAGGATCGGATAGTAACTATTTTAAGCTTTGTGGGTCATCAGATCTCTGTTGGAGCTGCTCAGCTCTGACATAGTAGGATGGAAGCAGCCATCGAATAAGCATGGCTGAGTTTCTGTAAAATTTCATTTGCGAAAACAGGAGGTGGGCTTTAATTGGCCTGTGGGCTGTTGTTTCCAACTCCTGACTTAACTGAATCCTTTTGAAAGAAGCAACCAGCTGAGAGCAGGGAAAGGAGCACCTGCCACCTAGTTTAGGGGTAGGGAGGTGACCAGTAGGGTACGAAATGTGGAACAAAGGGCCACAGGGAGAGATGGGCCGCACAGGCCAAACTTTGTAAGAGTTAGTACTGTTTAGCCATTCAGACCTTTTTTCCTAGTTGAAATAATTTGACTTAATCAGTTTGCTTACTACATGTATTTCTACAATTTTTTATTTGGTGGAAGGGTGACACTCATTTTAATTGTGTTTAGTATATCATTCTTATTTGAAAGTGATAGTGAAAGTTGCTCTGACTTGTCTGACTCTTTGCAACCCCATGGACTCTAGCCTGCCAGGCTCCTCTGTCCATGGAATTCTCTAGGCCAGAATACTGGAGTGGGTAGCCATTCTCTTCTTTAAGGGATCTTCCCAACACAGGGATCGAACCCAGGTCTCCCACATTGCAGGCAGATTCTTTATCATTTGAGCAGTCACAGGACAAGGCAGCTCCCATTCTACCACTGAACAGCTCATGATACTATTCACATCATGAAAATTGCTGAACATTAAAAGGGAAACATTTTTGCATACAAAAAAATTCAGATTGTATTATGCTGTCTCTCCCCTTCGTCTGTTTGCATTGAACATTTTTTGATGCTTGAATTATGTTATGTTATGTTATCAGACTGGCGTTCTGATTTTCTTGAAGCTGTGCATAAAAGAAGCTTTTTCCAAACAGGGTTTTATTTCAGGATCAATGAAAGCTGATGCATGGCTCTTAGTCTTAGCTATGACATGTTCTTGAAGGAAAAGGGGAATTATCTGTAAGCTTTTTCAAGCCTCATTCAGGTGTTGGTAGGCACGTAGGGGAAAATGCATGATATCCACAGCACTGGCATGGCTGACCCACACCACGGAGTGAGCTTGAGTGGTCTTGAGTGGCTTCAGTGGTCTTCCAGGAGCAGGGTGTGGTTTGACTAAGATGTGACTCCTTGTTGCCAGTTCCTCCTGAGTCAGACAGTGCAGACATGGAAGATGACAAATTTAAAATTAGCAACGGAGCCTGTATCTATAGACCAGGCAAGCTAGAATCATCATCTCAGCCTCTTGAGAAGACTACTGCTGACCACCGGACTGACCACTGTTAAATTGGTGCCTTCATGTCACTCAGACATGCTGGCTTCTCTCCGCTTGGGAATAGGCCCAATGCCTTGGATACAGTCTAATTATCTTTTTATACATTCATGAAGAAGTTTATTTTTGGTTAAGTCACTAAAACTGGAATAGACTTGATTGGTTTATATTGGAAAAGTAATTTGGGGCTCATCATCCAAATTACATTAAAAATGCTGAAATGCGTTCCAGTTATTACCTAATCTAGCCTACTTCTTTTTTATCAGGGAGATGGAATAACATTCAGATTATAGGGCTTGTGTGTATTTTGTGTCCCTAAGTATGAGTTACTAAGAGAAAAACTGTTTTTAAAAGGGGACTGTTAATATTCACTGTATGGTTTATAGATGGACCCCCTTCTTCCTTCTGCAGGATATTGTTGGAGATCTGAATGCGGAAAGGACAAAAGATCCTCATCATCTGTGCTGTACACAGCCAGCCCTGGAGGAAAGGGTGGTACCTGCATGAGTCAGGGTGCCTCCAGAGAAAGAGCCAGTAGGACACACGCACAGGCATGCCAACACACACACACACACACACACACACACACAGTCATTTCTCACTATTCATGGCAGTTATGCTTCATAAAGGCTACAAACATTGAATTAGTAAGTGCAGTCATTGTTCTTAGGGGAAATACAGTGTGGTTCCTATGAGCTTCTGGTCACATTCCCATCAACTGATCAAAATATAATCTTGTTTTATCTGTATTTCTGTTTAAAGACACCTTACTTAATATACACTCTTGATTCATTAACATTGAACTCACGGCCAGCAGCTCTGTAACCGATGCCTGAAGGAAGTCTGTTTCCTCACAGGGCACACTCACAGCCTTCTGGCATTAGGAACACTAGACAAGCACTTCAGCACGATGTTTAGGAGCCCTTGCAAACAGTAAAATCACAAGCAAAAAATGTAAAAATATGAAAAGCATGGTGCTACATACACCGTGTAAAGAACACTTGTTTACAGTCGAACAAGAAGGCAGAGGGTCGTCTCGTTCAACCTCAGATAGAAACGAATGGATTAGGTGACAAATTCTTTACCACTCTATGTGTATCCAGGAATGACTGTGGAAGCACCACAAGTGTTAATTTGGGGGTAATGATAAATTTTAGCAAGTAGGCAAATTCACAAATACAGAATCTGTGAATAATGAGGATCAAATGTATACCGAGCAAGATTTATTTAAAGCAATCAGCCTTCACGATTGTGGGGACTTGCAAGGCTGGAGACTCTCTGGCAAGAGCTGAAGCTGCATATTTTAACAGGTGGAATTTCTACATCAGGAAAACCTCAGTTTTGCTCTTGAGGCCTTTCAAGTGAGTGGATGAAGCCCTCAGACTGTGAAGATCTTTACTTAATGTTAGCTGATTGTACATGTCAACAGCATCTACAAAATAACTTCACAGCAACACCTTAACTAGAGTTTAATCGAACAATTGGGTGCTATCATCTAGCCAAGTTTACACATTAAATTAACCATCATAGCACGCAATTTAGAGTCCAGGATAGTGGCCCTGGAGATCTTCCCTTTGCATTTTCCTAGAAGGCTAGTATGAGAAAGCAACAACCCATAAACCCCACCCTCTTCCTAAGTCAGTGTTTGTTCCATGTACTTTGACAACTTCCAGTCTGCAAAGGGACCTCACTCTGTCAGAGCATGGAGCACAGTGGGTGGAAGTGATAAGGATCTTTCATTTGAAGTGTTTAAAAGGGACAGAGGTATAAATAGCCAGTGGGAATTTGCTGTGTGACTCAGGGAACTCAAATTGGGGGTCTGTAACAATGTAGAGGGATGGGCTAGAGAAGGAAATGGCAACCCACTCCAGTATTCTTGCCTAGAGAATCCCATAGACCTGGTGGGCTGCTGTCCATAGGGTCGCACAGAGTTGGACACGACTGAAGCGACTTAGCATGCATGCATGCATTAGATAAGGAAATGGCAACCCACTCCAGTATTCTTGCCTGGAGGATTCCAGGGACAGAGGAGCCTGGCGGGCAGCCGTCTACGGGGTCGTAGAGTCTGACACGACTGAAGCGACTTAGCAGCAGCAGAGGGGGGGGCTGGGGTGGGAGGTCAGAGGGAGGTTCAAGAAGGAGGAGACATAGGTATACCTATGGCTGATTCATGCTGATGTTTGGCAGAAACAAGCACAAAATTGTAGAACAATTATCCTTCAATTAAAAATAAATTTAATTATAAAAAAAGGGACAGAGGTTTTCAGCCTTTCCCTTTGATTCATCAAATATAACCCATCTTTGTTTGAAATTTGATAATTTTCTTACGCCTGAAAGATTCAGGCTTTTTCTGCTCTGAGCCTCATCCAGCAGCCAGTTGTTCAGCCCCTGCCCTGGAATTAATGACAGGGCTTAGACTTCTCCCAGTCTCTGGGCCGCCGCATCCTGTCAACAGTATTGTTGAGCAAGAGCGGTGTTATTGCCCAATCTCTAGGCTTCCTCATTCCTCTTGGGCCCGTGATGGAGGAGGAAAGGCAGGAGGGACTTGCCTTGTGCTGTAGCCCCTTTATTCCAAGTGTGATGCACAAACCAGAAGCACTGATATCACCTGAGAACATATTAGAGATGAAGAGCACCAGACTTACTGAATCAGAATCTGCATTTTTTTGTCAGGTTCCAGGTGACTCATAAAGATTTGCAAGCATGCTCTGGGGAGTTCTGTGGAGCCGACGGTCCTTCAACCCTCATTGTTTAGGTCTTGAATCCTGACCCATCTTTTTACCTGTTTTGAATCAGATATTCCAGAACAATGCTGCTCTACCTGGCACTGGTGAATGGACACCTCCATCTTACTTTCCACAATAGGAAACCTTTGAATAATCCCAGCTGCAGGGCCGGCCTGCAGTTTTTCTTCCCCTGGTTGTGGGTGACTTTATTCTCAGTGCCTGCCCAGGAGCATTACCTCTGCCC
This sequence comes from Oryx dammah, assembly GCF_014754425.2. Taxonomy (NCBI): domain Eukaryota; kingdom Metazoa; phylum Chordata; class Mammalia; order Artiodactyla; family Bovidae; genus Oryx; species Oryx dammah. The sequence continues at coordinate 61,869,824 of NW_024070209.1, forward strand.
CATCCTGCCCTGTTATCCTGCCTGCTCACTGCCCCCTGAACTCCTGTTGGATTCTACACACAAACATGTGGGAGGAGAAGAGACTGGAACTTCCTCTTCAGAACTTACTTGGACAGATTCAGACATTGATGAGCACAGTTGAGAGCGGAAGTGGAATCAGCTGAGAGATGCAGGGAACAGGGAGTCAGTTTCTAGCTGCCTCATTTCCAGAGCAATCTGAGGTCAACATATGAGCTCTACTGAAGCCTCCATTGCCTAATTCTAAATTGGCAAGGCATCTATCTACCCTTGAAACCCTTCTGTGAAACCCATTAAACCAGTTCAGAACCTCAAAGTTTCTCTATACATTTGCTTTTGAGGCTGGTTTAACAGGGATGTGGCCAGCAAAGAACTACAGTATTGACTTCACTAGAAGTCTAATGGTATCATTTTTATTAAGCATGGCATCCACTAACCTGTTATTATGGGATACCCCCATGCCATGAAGTCAAATGATTAATTTACTATGAATTTAATAGTATAGTCTGTAATTATCAAGGCTATTTCCCAAACTTCACATTTGATCATTCTTGAAGAGAGAAGATTTCTCACCGTGAAAACCAGCCTTAGGCTTGGATAGCAATTACTCATCCTTTTTTCCCCTGGCATTATAACTATAGGGGAAGACAATAGATTGCTTCCCAAAATGACCTCAAGCTTTTTCCACTTGCTTTGTTGTTCAGTTGCTAAGTTATGTCTGATTCTTTGAGACCCCATGGACTGTAGCATACCAGGCTCCTCTGTCCTCCACCATCTCCTGAGTTTGCTCAAATTCATGTCTGTTTTGTCAGTGATGTTATGTAACTATGTCATCCTCTGCTGTCCCTTTCTCCTTTTGCCTTCACTCTTTCCCAGCATCAGGGTCTTTTTCAATGAGTTGGCTCTTTGCATCAAGTGACCAAAGTATTGGATTTTCAGCTTTAGCAACAGTCCTTCCAATGAATATTCAGGGCTGACTTCCTTTAGGATTGACTGGTTTGATCTCCTTGCTGTCCAAATGACTGTCAAGAGTCTTCTCCAGCACCACAGTTCTAAAACATCAATTCTTCAGTGCTTACCCTTCTTCATGGACCATCTTAGCATAACACTTGGTCCCTAAAGAAGGCTGACATCACCGAAGAACTGATGCTTCTCCCACTTAAACTGTGTCAATTTCTAGTCTCATCTCCCATATCTCCAGAAGGGGAGAGCATTTAGTCATAAGCTGATGAATCAATGCCAGCCTGCAATTTGCTGAGGGTCGTTTTCTTGACTCGTCTGAACCAACACATGCTTAATGTGATTCCCATTGGGTCTAGACTGAGTGCCTGTCAGTAGATGTGCAAGTCAACCTGAGTGAAGGAAATTGACTAGACAAATGAACTGACTAACATGTGCCTGGAACACTCTGAGCTGTTCTACTGCACAACTCTAGGGGATGCTAGGGTTGTCTGTGTACAGAGTTCATGGGCAGTGCACAACCTGTAAGACTGCATGTGATGACCCTGGGAATATTCTTTCCCTGGCTCTGCCTTGTCATCCATTAGCTATTGCCTAAATACCATCTCAGAAAAGCTTTCTTGACCATTTAATTATAAGGGGCTGCACCTTTACACTCAACTCTTGTTTATTTCCTTCGTTGTACTTACCACAGTCTAAAAGGATCTGGTTTAGTCTCCGCTTTTCTATACTAAACTGGAAGTTTCTGGAGGGCAGGGGTATTATCTGTTTGATACACAGGAGGTGCTTAATATGTATTTGTGGAATGAGTGAATGAGATACTCCGTATATGCATTTAAAGCAGTGCCTGAAAGAAAGGAGATTACTTCAGGAATCTTTTACCCTATCAACAAAATGCTTAACTAAAATTTTTTCCATGGTTATTCTTTCTGGAATTTTTTGTTTTGTATAACTTCTTCTGTCCTGTTTTACTTTGCCTTGTCTCTTATCCTCTGCTATCTTAAGGTAAAAATAATAACTTTAAACATCTCTAAAATGAGAGAACCACCTGGTATGAGTGCCCACTGAATACCACGCATGGTTACCAATACAAAGTAGTGAAAAACATGGTCTTTACATCAATGATAAAGCAAGACACAAACATGAAATGTCGATGCTTTTTAATAATTCAAGCTATACCTATGTTCTTAAGGATTGATAGAGAAGGGGCCTATCTTTCTCTGCTGAATATCCTCAGAACCAGAAAGATAATCCATTAAATTTATTTTTTTCTAGTACAATAAAAATAATTAAGACCAATGTGAGGAAAGAACAGAAGAGTTGTCACAAACAAAAACATGATTAATTACCAAATTAACTCTGTAATCACGATTGCTTCAGAGGCCTGTGTGTTTAGCCTGAGACAATCAGAGACTTGATAAAGGTTGGTGCTAAGTCTGACAGTCTTAAAGGGAATGTAGTGGGACTCCTCATTTGAATCTAAACTCTTTCCACTAGCAAGACTAGAATATATCCAAGTTCCTCTGAGTACAGCCAGGTGAACAACTCTCAGATGTGCACTTGCGTGAGTAAATTGTCAAGAGTGCCTCTGGGGGGTCAGGGACCAGAGACCAGGGAGGACTCTGGTCTGAGCCTGTGGAAAGAGGACAGATGCCCAGGGAGCTGCCATCAGGAAGGGTCTGAGTCACAGAGCTGTGGGAGGGTCCCCTGGTGTCTAGGGGGTGGAGGCTGGCCTACTACCTGTGTCTTAAGGACTCCACGAGACACAGTGCTGGCACCTTGAGGGTCGACTCTTGGGCTCATCAGGAGAAAAGATATTACAGCATTCATGGAGGATATTTACAGGAGTGGCAGCCTTGGCTGGAAGCATACATGTGGGGGCATAAGGGTAGCTGGCGTGGGAAAGGAAGAACACTGCAGAGGCCATGTGTTTGTGGCACATAGTGAGTATACATCAAACAATGTGTGGGGTGAAATTTCTGGGTGTGACTCTGAGGGGCCTCAGAGATCTCGCATCATTCAGGTGGGGTGATGTAGGGAGGTTCTATTGCTGTGACTCATAGGCCAATAACGCTAGACAGACTCAGCTTATAGAGTTTGCAAATATCTGAAGAGTTGGGCCCATAATGTAGCAGAAAGATGTGAGCAAAAAAAATGGGAGTAGGACCGTGCACACACCACATTCTAGAAACAGGGTCTTGTAGGGGGTTGATGGGAAACCAGGGTGCAAAGATAGATTGTGGCCAGAAGCAGCGGCCCTGAATGACCAAGCTAAAGATATTGCCATTGGAGGCTAATCAGGAGGAAAGTGATGTAAGGAAATCAGGATTCAGGGAGACTTACCTGGTCCTGGTGTTTAGCAGTAGTTTTCAAACTTGCTTTAACATTGGAAACACTTTTGTGAAATGAAATCTAATGAGGATGCTTTGTAGGTATGAAGTAGATCAGACAAGAATGGTATTAATAGAAAGGGAGGGTAGAAAAAGATGGGGCCTGGGCTACACTGTGATGCCCAACAGATATTTCTTGGTGGTACAGTAGTTGGAAGTTTAAACTTGTTTTTCTCACCTGTATTTCCTAATATAAACAGTTATTAGTATCATAATTAAAAATTCCAAAATTAATTTAAAAACTAAAACAATTCATTGCTTTGTATTTAGAATCAGTTCATGGCTCACCTCCTCAAAAAACTTTCCTTCTTTCTCTGAACCTCATGTATTTTCTTCTAATATATCATCTTGCATGCTCTTTGAAACTTGTGGATGGATTCACAGAAGTGCTATTTTGGTCTGTTCAGGCCACTGTAACACTATACCACAGACTGGGTGGCTTATAAGCAACAGAAACTTATTTCTCACTGTTTGGAGGCTGGAAAGTCCAAGAGCAAGGCATCAGCACATTTGACTTCTGGCAAGAACCCACTTCTTACATGTGTGAGGGTGTTTATGTGTGTGCGCGTTTATGTGTGTGCGCGTGAATATGCGTATATATGAATGAAGAAACGATGAGGTACAAGGAACACTGCTCAGATGCCAAAATCGTTAGCCAGTAAATCTGAGATTGATTAAAAGTCCTGCTATTCTCTCCTGGGTATGCCCTGTCCCAATAGATGACTCACTCAAATTCACACTGGACCCAACCACAGAGGAACAGCAGTGACTAAAAGTGACTAAGCACTTTAGGAAATTAGCATTCTGGTTTCTCAAATGTTGAGTCTGATTATAGTTTCACATCTTGGGACCCGCCTCACTCTGGCACAACTTCATTCAAAATTTCCCCAGAGAGGGTGTGGGGCAGACCCAAGAGCCCCCAAGGCTTGAAAAGAACTTTGAGAGGCTAATTGTCTATGGAGATGAATGGTTACAGTCAGTGAGCCCTTGAAACTGAAATGTAGCTTATGAAATAGAACATTATTATTCCAAAACCCACTCTCTGCAGAGGAAGTGGAACTTCTCTAGCCAGTTGGTGAGCTTCTCAGTTTATCTCTGGGCTTCACGTCCAAGAAGAGCTTATTTCCTAAGGCCTCATCAGCCACAGGGAGAGAAATCAAGGATCTGAATTACAAAGAAGTATTTGATTGCAGGCACCACCTGGTTTCCCAGGATGTCAACATTTGCCAGAGCTCAAAGAAGCTACTTGGGCTGTTCCTGCCCCAGGTTTGAGCTTAATGACCTCCTAGAGAGGAGGCCTCCCACGGGCCTCAGAAAACACAGGCTGTCTAGTATCAGATGTCTGTCTGGTGGACTGGAGACCAGTTGGAAAGGGGCCAGGACTGATCCTCGCCCTTTTTTGGTATCCTGAGCCCAACCTCTCCCATTCAGGGAAAGTTCTCTATCTCATAAAGGAGTTGGGTGGCGGGGAGCGTCTCTTCTTTCTTCTTCTCCTTTACATGAGGGTCTAATCCCCAAATCCAGAACTTAGAGAAAGGTCTTCCTTCTCCTTCAGATCCTCTTTAGAGCGAAATCCTGGTGGTCACTTGGATGTTCCAGGTCCCTGAACCAGGCAGGCAGGTTAGTTTTGGCTGCTACCCTCCCTGTAAACAGGTATTTGGATGCCCTTTTTGTGACAATGTGTGTGTGCTCAGTTGCTCAGTCAGGTCCAACTCTTTGCAACCCCCCGGACTGTAGTCCACCAGGCTCTTCCGTCCATGGGATTCTCCAGGTAAGAATACTGGAGTGGGCTACCATTTCCTTCTCCAGGGGATCTTCCTGATCCGGGAATCAAACCTGTGTCTGCTGCATCTCTCGCATTGGCAGGTGGATTCTTTACCACTGAGCCATTGGGAAGCCCTTTTGTGACAATACTTATGGTTAAATACAGGCATCTTAGTCAAACAGGAAATTCACGTTCTTTAGCCAGAGTTGAAGAAGATGCTACAGAAGCAGCAGCTCAGGTCAAGAATCTGTGGAATGTGGCTGTTCTTCATGTTTCAGTCTTTGTTGGAAACCATGGTACCTTCTCCATCCTCTTTGTCCTCTGATGTGACAACGCTCACTCTTCACCTGGTGACAGCTCGGAAGTGACTAGAGCATGGCATGGCGCTTACAGGATCAGCCTTCTGTGTTAGCACAGACCAACTGTCAAATCTCTGGGCCACTCAATCACTTAAAGGGCAGGGCTCGAGGAGACTCACTAAAGGAAAAGAGGAGAACCAGGAAGGTCTGGTATCTGGGAAGCCAAGAAAAGTGACAGAGCCTACTTCAAGGTAAGACAGGTATGTGGCCAGGGTCACGAAAGAATGGACTTTTCCAGAACTTGGCTGTGAGGGAGAAGAACAGTGGCAGGCAAGCTAGGGAGAAAGGTTTTAAGAAGGCAGAGACCTGACCGTTTCTAGGCTGGGGAGAAGAAGTAAAAAGGAGAGAGCAAAGGCCCAGAAGAGACTGGATCCAGAGCCCCAGAGGAGTCTCTGGGCAGGAGAGGATCCAGCTTTTCCTTTGTGAAAGCTGGAAGGTGACTGCAAAAGTGGCTGAAGTTCCAAGGATGTGAGCTGAAGTAGTTCATGAAATAGAAGCTGTAATCCCCTAGAGGAGGAAATGACAACCCACTCCAGTATTCTTGCCTGGGAAATCCCATGGGCAGAGGATCCTGGTGGGCTACAGTCCATGGGGTTGAAAAAGAATCAGATGTGACTTAGTGACTCAACAACAACAATGGACTAAATGTTTATGTCCCTCCAATTTGTATATTGAAGTCCTAATCCCCATTTAGAGGTGGGATTTGGGGGGGGTAATTTGGTTTAGATGAGGTCATGTGTGTGGAGCCCCTATGATGGGATTAATGTCCTTATAAGAAGAGGAAGAGACCAGAGCCTCTCTCACCCTGCCATGTGAGGGAACAGCAAGAAGGCAGCCCTTTACAAACTAGGAAAGGGGATCTCACTAGACACAGCATCTGTGAACACCTTGATCTTGAAATCACCAGCCTCCATAACCATGAGAAGTAAATGTCTGATTTTAAGCCACCCATAAGTACATGATATTTTGTTATAGCAGCCCAAACTGCCTAAAAAAGAAGCCTTGGTCATCTGCTGAGAGAAAGGTGGCTATGGCTGGGTGTAGTGGTGAAGGTTTAAATAGCAACTGGGAGCATCATGGGAAGAAAGGAAGCTTGATGCATGAACTATGAAAGGGTGGCTGTGCTGAGAACCCAGCTGAGGACAGAGGACATGGCTTGTCAAACCCAAACCGTGAGACTCTGAATGCCTATGCTACCCTCAGTGGCCTTCACATAGGTAGTAAGTAGGAAAATGGTTGGGGTGATCCACAGAAAAGGATTTGTGGGACTGACAGCAAAAGGAAGGGAGCAAGGAGTTTGAGGCTTGTTGCAAAAATGACAGAAGAGTTATGTCCTGGGGTCCAGCTGTGTTGTCAGCAATGGGCTAGGAGAAAAGAGTAGAGATGAGCAGCAGATGACCTAGGAGAAAGGGGGTGATGGAGCAGAAAGAATAAAGGATGGGTGTGATGAAAGAGGGGGCTTCCCAGGTGATTCAGTGAGTAAAGAATCCACTTTCAATGCATTAGACCCAGGTTCAACCCCTGGGTTGGGAACATCCCCTGGAGGAGGGCATGGCAACCCACTCTACTATTCTTGCCTGGAGAATCCTGATGGACAGAGGAGCCTGGCAGGCTACAGTGGAGTCATAGAGTTGGATGCGACTGAAGAGGCTTAGCACACATGCACAGCCATCATCAAGTAATTGGAACTGGCCTATGAGATGGAAACTGCTTTCAGTTCTGTTCCAGATGAAAGGTGACAAGCCTGGGCCAGGTTTCTAGCAACATGGATAAAGCAATAGTAACGTGTAAACTAAGGTCAGCTTGTCATAATCCATGTATCCTTCCTATTCAGCCTTAGGTGCTCAATTAATGCTTATTAGCAAAGGAAATATCCTTCTGCCTACCTGGGAGGGAGCAGGACCTGAAGCTCGCCTGTAGCCATTTAAGCTGTGTTTGAAGTGTGGCCTACAGCTTCAGGGACTTTTGCATATATCTTGAATATGGACTTGTTTTTAATTACTGGGTTCCTACTGCTCTCCATAATGTTATATATTTGGTCCTAGCTAAAGAGACTGCAGCTGAAGAGATTCTGCCACTCACTCAGAAGATCTTAATCTTTTACTAGTTGGGTTAGGAGAGGACACAGAAAGAAATGTGGGAAGCTAGAAGCTATTACAGATCAACCTCGAGGAAATACCATGAGATGGGTAACAGGGAGCATGAGTATTACTCTCGAGCTTCAGATCTGCCAAGTGTATGTCTGGCCACAGATATTTCATGTCACACCTCTCTTTGCCACACAAGGCTCTCTCAGCTTCTTTCCTTCTGCCCTTACACATCACAGATACACACACACACACACATACAATCTCAAGTGTGGTGCTTTCCTTTGTAAATCAATAAGGCTTTGGTTCTATAGATCAGGATTTTCCTCTCTCCAGTTCTTGGCTCTTCTGGTAAGTACCAAAGGGGATAACAAACACGAACAATGAGATAAACAGCAAAACCCAGTCCCGGAAGCCCTCATATTGAAGCCATCTCAGTACGTAAGAACAATTTAAAAAGTCCTAGATAAGTGAAGACCAGGATGACATATAGATGACTTTTGTGGAGACAACTCAGGACTACCTCTTTACATGGTATCTGATCTATCACCACCACGTGCTTAATAGGATTCAATAGTCTCAATTATATTGTACAATCGGAGATCTGTTTGGCAATGGCTTAAGAAGACAAGGGCTTCCTGGTGGCTCAGACGGTAAAGTGTCTGCCTGCAATGCGGGAGACCTGGGTTCAATCCCTCAGTCAGGAAGATCCCCTGGAGAAGGAAATGGCAACCCACGCCAGTACTCTTGCCTGGAAAATTCCATGGACAGTAAACTACAGTCCACGGGGTCGCAGAGTCAGGCACAACTGAGCGACGTCACTTCACTTCACTTCACTTCACTTAAGAAGACAAAGGCCTAAAATGAAAGAGTTCCAGCAGAGAGGAAAGAAATGAGGCAGTTTGCCAGCTGAAGCCACGTACCCAAAGGGAAAAGGATTGTAAGGTGAAAGGTGTTTCTCAGAGATAGGCCCAACGCTACTTCTGTTTTCTCGTAGCCTCAGGCTGGGTCTATCTTTTAGGACACTGTGACCCAGAGTGACTAACTGCATCCTCCCAGCAGCTCCTACCAAGCCAGGGACAGAAACACTCACCCATGGCTAATTTGGATGATCCCTGAATCATGAGGTCTGTGTTTTCCCTCATTCTCCAGCTCTGGAAGGCAGCCACGGCTCTCCAACCTGGGATTGCCACCTAGGACAGCAAGAGGCAGCCAGGTGAGCTCTGGGGCTTGAGTAAACTGGCCTTAGGGGGTCCCCAGGGCGATTCTGAGCTCGGGGCTCATCCGTAGAGCCACCCCTCTCAGGGTTCTGAGAGCCAGTGAGGCTGAGCTGTGAGATGTCCTTTCCCCCATCCATCAAGCATCTACTGATGCACAGGAAGGGCACGTGGATTATGACAAGCTGACCTTCGTAATTTTACAGAATGGTTAGGAAGGAACATTAACACACCTTAGGCAGCAGGTGCCTGCCTGTCATATATGGACTGTTTGTGTCCCTGTAAAGTTCATGTGTTGAAACCAAATCCTCAACATGATGATATTTGGAAGTGATGGCCTTTGGGAGGTGATTAGGTCTTGAGAGTGGAGCCCTCAGGAATGCGGTTACACTCTTATAAAAAGAGACCCCAAAGAATCCCCTTGCCCTTTCTGCCACGTGAAGGCAAGTGAGTAGATGGCATATATACATATATATATTTATACACATACACATGTTCGTTCATATATGTTCATTCACATATATATTCATAAAATAGAGAAATAGCCTTGGGAAATAGCACTTGAACTGTTTTGCTAGAAGATCAGTAGTAGTAGCTCGCTTCATAGTTTCCTCAGCATGAATATTGAGGGGTTTCCTAATTTGGTGGTACAGATTATTCCAGGGTTTATCCTGTGGGTGGAACCCCCACTCTCCCTCACTTTCCCTCACTTTCCAGCTCCCATTGGAGTTATGGAATGCAGAAGGAGATGGCAGGAAAGCATTTGAGAGAGCCGCCCACCAAAAACAAACCCAACCCAATTCCAGATGACTTGGCTCCATTTTGAATGGGGCTTTCTTATTGTTCTTCTTTTTTCCTTTGAAACTGGTTTTCATTATCCACTGTTTCCCTAAGTGTATAAGAACTGAAAAGTATGGATATTACATTTTAATTGGGGTTGGGCTTATTTAACAATTAGGAATTTAACTGATGTTTTTCTAGAAAACTCAACTTGCTGGCATGAAAAATATTCTTTTGCCCCAGTTTTTCATATGTTGATGCAGGAGTGTAGGAAAAGTCATCCAATGTCCAAAATAAAATATTTTCAAATAGTAAACTGTAACTCAGTTTTACATTTCTTTTATTGTGTAACAGATTACAGGGATCCTTGCAGTTGTCACTACTAAATGGATACCTATCACAACAAATATCACCCTACAACTCTCTTACTTTGCTCCTTAACTTCTTTAAGTGGTTTGAGACAGTAAACAATTCTTTCTAACTCTAGAACTTCCAAACAGAATGGTTTTAAAGAATTAATCATACCCATTTTTAAAAGTAGTCCCAGAAAATATGTGATGTGATACATTATCATATATTCTCCATTTGTGAATATAAAGATATCAAATAGGAATTAACCTGTTTGTCACCAACTTAGGGAGACAAATGGAAAACCCCATTCTATATTGAAGATCTAATTAATTTATCAGCTATTTGCCTCATCACTTGAACAAAATAAAATGCCATTTATAGAAATTATATAGTTTTGCCATATTTTATTTTTAGACTAGTTTTATAATTATCCTAGCCAAAAGATTTCAGCTAGTTATGTCATTTCTTATTTATTATTGTTGTTCTTGTAACTTGGAATGTACTATTAGTGATTAAAATGACTTTATAGATTGACTATTGAATGATTCAGGAGATCAGTATCTAACCTACATCCAGGAAATAAAACTTAACTTACTTTTTAATGTCAATATTAGACATTGAGATACTACAGTATCTCATAGAACCTAGATTTAGTCTTCAGAATTTTAGAAGGAGAAAGTGGCAGGGGAAAAATGACTGACTTAGTTTTTAGTGGGACAGAACACAAATATACCTGCTTCCCTTAAATGGTCAAACATGAAACCACATTGATCCATCAACCTGTGAATGTTTAAAATCTGTCTAGTTCAGCTCTTTTCAATGCCTGGAACATTTAGGAATGTAAAATTAATTTAAAAACACACTCTAAAAACAGGTTTCCACTCAGTTCCTCAGAGGAGGAGTAAGAGTGTTGCTAATCACCTGATCAGATCTTCTGTTTCCTCAAGAACTTACAGAATACTTATGACCTTTCCATTCCTATCATACTTGTCTTTTAGACATCAGGGAGTTAGACTGGTTTTGTCTGTACATTTATTTCACTATCAGTTGAACAGGGTAAGGGAGACCCTGAGTGATGTCTGAAACCAGAATTGCCTGATTCTTGTTATTTGGTTACATAAAGTATAACATAAACAGAATGAGTGTTGCCTTGTAGGATAGAAGTTAAAGCACTCAAAGCAGAGTGGATCTTGAAGAGAGTCATATGGTGGTAAATGGATCTCAGTAGCTATTGCCTTTGCTCTTATTAACTACTTCAATTCCCATTTTTGCTTTCAGTTCAGAGATTATTAAATCACTGGCCCCCAGCTCCTACTTCAATCTTTTGACTGCATATTGAATGCTACACAAGAAATACTCCTCTCTGTGGAGAAGGGGTCTGAGGATATGAGTTGTACTTGCACAGCTGTAGCTCGAAAGACACAGTTAGAAGAGACGCAGACCGTATTGCTGTGCATTTGAGCATCTGGGAGGTTCAGGAACATGGCTGGCACTTGGCAACTGACTAAGCCAGGACCTCCACAGCTATGATAGCTGCCATAATCAGGTGGGCAATGGGTCTGCCTGATTTTCCATTAACTCCACCATGGAGTGAAGCATATAGGATCACCCCCAAAGCAGAATAAACCTATGCTTCAGCCACCAGCAAAGCAAAAGCCAATCCCTCCTTCTCTCTGCCTATCTATCTAATCAGTTGAAGGCCTTAAAAGATTGAGATCCCCTAAGAAGCAAGAAATTTGTCTTTGGGCTCTGATAGCAGCATCAGCTCTTCCCTGGGTCTCTAGTCTGCCATACAGATTTTGGGCTTTCTAGCCCCACGATTGTGTGAGCTGATTCCTGAAACTCTCCTTCTGTCTCATTCTATCATCTACTACCTATCCGCTCACTACTGGTGCTGTTTCTCTGGAGAGCCCTAACAAATACAATGACATTTCTTCAGAGGTGGGCACTGAAGAAACGGGATGGAATAATATTCCTAAAATTTTACTGGTGTTTTATGTTCCTATTATTCTCCCCTTTGCCTGTCCCTCAAGCTAAGGTACTCATTGCTTCACAGCAGATGTAACAGAAACGAGTCTTTCTTGCTTTGGTTTCCAAAAGCCCTATGGCCCTTAGGGGACTGTGACTCCACCCAGAGCCAAAATATATAGGAGGCATGGGGTTTGAGAAGAGCAGTGTTTCCTCTGGACTAGACAAGTTACCCCAGACCTTGGAAGGGGAATTGAAGGGGACATAAGAGGCCAGAGATGTCAGTACTGAAGTTCTGGTGGAGGTGAGGTGGGTAGGTTAAGAGGAAGGAAGACCCTAGCTAAGGAATGACTGTGCAGCAAGTCTGGACAAACAGTCCTTACATAGCCAGGCAGAGTCCTGGTTCCCAAATGAGATGTGAAAGCCACAGGGAAAGCCTAGACCACTTGTGCAGAGGCAAAGTGAACAGGAACCCATCCCAGTGATGACTAACATGTTTCCATGGCCTGTAACTGGAAGAACAAAGGATGCCTCCGTGGACACCCTTGTGGTTGGATGATGTAGGACCAATGGACCTTTGCCAACCCAGTGACCTGATACAACTTCAACTTCCAGGAAGTGAGACGCCACCAGAGAAACTCCAACTTGGCTTAGATAAGTTTCTACCACTCTGGAGAATGGGAACTCAATGGTTTAGAGAAAAGGCCATGTCTAGTCACCTTGACTGTGACAAGCAGCATGTAAGAGTGGGATGGCTTTGGGGAACTGAAAGGTGGCCATGAGTGGGCAGTGCAGTGAGCAAGCAGAAGGTAGTCCAAGCTGGGAGGATGGGCAGGGGCCAGATCACACATGCCTGCAGACAGCATGTGTGGTGAGTGACAGGAGAAGCTGTTGAAGGATTTCAAGAATGCCACAACTTGTAAAGGTGATATTGGCTATTGCATGGAAAATGCAAGGGGTGTGGCCTGCGTGTAGGTTAGGGGAGCAGCCTGAGAGGCTATGGTAGTCACCCAGACAAAAGATAGTGACAAAAGATGGAAGCCTAAACCAGGTTGGTGGTGTAAAGGGGTGGATTATTGATATGTTTTAGTGGTAGAAATAACAGGTCTTGTCACTGGGGTGTACTTGTGGAGTGAGGGAAAGTAAAGGGTCAGTAAAGACTGTCAGGCTTCTGTTTAAGCAACAAATATAAAATGAAGCCATTAACTAAAGGAGGAAAAGTCTGAAAGAAAACGAGTACATGTGGGGAAACACAAATTTCTGTTGAGATTGTAGTAAGTTTGAGATGCCTGAGTGACAATCCTGTGAAAATGTCCAGAAGGCATAAACAGAGCACAGAGAAGAAGTCTGGGTTATAGGTATGAATGTGGATGTTATCAGAATTAGCCTTTGCTGTTTTTTGTATTGTTTTGATTTGTACCTGCCCAACTTCCATTCATCTTTCAGGTGTCAGCTTAAATGTTGCTTTCTCGTGAGGTCTCCCCTCCCCCCACCCAATAAACATCAGTATAAATGAGGGGCTCTACTAGGGTCTCTCCCTATTTAACTTTTTTTGAAGTACTTATCATGGTTAGAAATTAAGGTTCATGTTCGCTCGCTCCTTAGGGATGAATCTCAGCCTGCATTGAGATGCTCTAGGAAAAAAATGACTATTTTTCTATAATGAAATCTTCTAGACCCTAAATTTTAGGAAGAAAGAGAAGGCAGGAAGAAAAGAAAGGAGGGCCCAGAGCTGAGTGAAGATAGACTGACACATTCACGGGTGGAATAGAAGAGGAAGTTGACAAAAGCAGCTGCCAAGAAGGAACTAGAAAGAATACAAAGTCTGGCATGTGAGGGGAGACAGGGACTGAGGGAGTGTCACTGTGTTCAATTCTGCTGAGAAGTCAAGCCCAGTGGAGAGACTGAAGTGCCTGTTGGATTTACACCATGGTGGGCATGGGGGGCTTTGTAAGAGCTGTGTGGATGGAGCTGTGTGAATAGAAGGCAAGTGCAGTGAGTAAAGCAATGAATGGAAAGGAGGAATGGTAAATAATACATGAAGAACATTGTTCCAAGAAGTTTTGCTGTTGGGGGAGAGAAAACTAGAGTAGTGGCTAGAAGGATACGTGGGGTTAAAGGACAGTAACTTTGGGCAATACTGAATTGTATTCCTGTGCAGATGAGGACAGTGGGTGGAAAGGGAATGTGGAGAAATAACAGCAGAAGGAATTAGAGATGAATAAAGAAGAGGAAGGGACAGAGCAGGTAGGAAAGTGGTGACACACAGAGAATGGAGCCAAGAAGCCTTTGAAGGCCACGGCCAGAGCTGCCCCAGCTGTGCCCATTGCCTGAGGCAGTGCCAACTGCTGCTAGGAGGGGGACGCCATCGCTGGCTAAGAGGTTAGTCACTCTGTCGGCAGCCAGACCCTGGCCCCTGGCCAGCCACATGTTGGGAGCAGAGTAATGAGTTTTCTGGCAGGCATTGTCAAAGAGGAAGGGCGGTGTGGGTGAGCTCTGAGCAGCAGGAGGGCAGTAAGACAGGCTTCAGAGGGAGCCTGCAGCTGAGATGCCACCCCCACGCCCTCTTTGTTCTTCTCGCCCACACAGCCTGCAGCCAAAGGAGTGGGGGTGCAATTTCACTCCTTTCTCTTACCACCTCTCAGTTCTGCCGCTCCAGGGGGAAGGACCCTGCAGCCCCAGGAGCAGATGGGCACTGTTCTGGCTGCCCCACGCAGACCTCACCTCTTGGTGGGGAGTCTGAAGCTCACAGATGGGAGAGGGTCCTGGCCGCTCAGTGGGAGGCCCAGGCTGGCTGAGCCCCAGAAGCACACAGAGGAGCAGGCCTGGGCTCTTGGCACTGCAAGAGCTTGGGGAGGGTGTCTGCTGCAATTCCCTGCATGTCTTAGACCAGTGCTTTGCAGATTTTAATGTGCAAGAGAATGGCCAGGGGGTTGTGTTCAGAGGCAAATTCTGAGGCCGCAGAACTGGGGTGGGGTCTGAGAGTAGGCATTCCTTTTTTTTTTTTTCCTTTCAAATATGTCCTTATTTATTTGGTTGCCTCGGGTCTTAGTGCAGCACAGGGGGGTTTCTTTGGTCACGTGGAATCTTCCTTTGGGGCCCACAGATTCTTGAGTTGTGGCCCACCAGCTCTGTACCGTCCAGGCTTAGTTGCTCCACAGCATATGGAATCTTAGTTCCCCAACCAGGGATTGAACTCGTCCCTGCATTGCAGGGCAGATTCTTAACCGGTGGACCAACAGGGAATTCCTGAGAGTAGGCATCTCTAACAAGTTCCAGGGTGATGCTGACACTGATGCTGCTCTGTCAGGGCCTTGAATTCGTAGCAAGGCTTGAGAGCCCTGATGGGCCTCTTCCACAGAAACACGTATCAGCTCATACACACAGAACTTTCACACCCGCTGAGAGTCACACAGACACTGAAGACCATTCTTTGGGCTTCAACCCCCAGATAGTGACCCCTGCACCACAGAGGATTACTGGCAAGCTGTCGCCCTTCCCCTAACTCCAACCCAGATGGTCTCAGAACTGAGAGGACCAAGTCACCTGGGATACCTGTTAAAAGCACAGACACTGCCCCTTTCCTCATTCCCAGAAGACCAGATTCAATAGGTCTGGGGCAGGGTGCAGGAATACACTAGTTTGATCAAGTTCCCCAGGGGATTCTGATCCAACTATTTAAATTGAACACACTTGAGAAACACTAATTATAAACACTTAGGTTTATGGTTTCCCAGGAATCTGTGTACTGAAGTCTGAAGACCTGAAGACTTGGAGGAATAAATATTCGACTGAGGAAGTTTAGATGCGGAGGCTGGTATTCCTGCTCAAGGGACCCTCCTGAGCATTCTCTCAAGTCAGCCTAGAATGATCACTGTGACCGCATGCTCGGTTGATCCTACCTTCTAGCAGACCAGCAGCTGCCCCCTAGGAAGGTGAGTGCTATTTTTCAAGCATTGGTGATAGATTTGAAGTGGCTGATCAGGTTCTTCCAGGAACTGGGGACACCTCCTTACTAGCTGCTCTGTTAGCCCCTTTGTGGAAGGGTTCTGGGGTCTTTCAGACACTTTTAAATCATAGGACAAATTTTTCTCCTGCTAATGGAGCAGGCAGAAATCTTATTCCATTGCCCAGGGACCTGAGAAATGTCGCATTAACTTGATTTATTTACATCTGATTTTAAGTCTCTGGTCCACTGGGCTAGCAGAAAATTTAAGTTCAGTCATTACTAGGGAGCTTAAAACCTCTAGGGCGGTGCGAAGATCCCCAAAGACCCTCAGATATTTAGCTCATGCTAGTCCCCTTTCAGGAGAAGGCAGTGACACCCCACTCCTGTACTCTTGCCTTGGAAAATCCCATGGACAGAGGAGCCTGGTAGGCTGCAGTCCATGGGGTTGCTCAGAGTTGGACACAACTGAAGTGACTTAGAAGCAGCAGCAGTCCCCTTTCAAGGCCCCTGTTACCCAGTGACTTTAGTCAGAACTGTTGCTCTGTACTTGGATCTTTGTGGAGGCTGGGAATGCCATGTTTACATGGCATGTAAGCATGGCTCTACATCCTAGGTGCCCTGTTCAGCATTTCCTTCTGGAAATCCTGCTACTTTCCCAGAGAGTGGGCCAGGGGTCAACAGAATCTTTAGGGCCTGTGGGCCCATCACCTTCTCAGCCTTGGGGATTCTCCCTCCTCTGTCACCCTGCTTCTGCCTTCTTTTCCTTCCCACTTTTCATAAACTCAGAAGAAACTCAGGCTTTTGAAAAACAAAAGCTAGAAAGAGAGGTTGTCTGTAATATAAATCATTTTTGAAGGAGTATAAAATTTTCATTAAAAAAATAGCAAGAACAAACCTCAAAATAATATCTCAATGATCCCATCACAGAGGCATATGACTCTCATTGATATGACCTCATTCTTCTTTTTTAACACTTTTTTTTTCTTTTTGCTGCACTGCATGGCATGGGGATCCAGGTATCAAAGCTCACCCTCTTAACCACTGGATGGCTAGAGAAGTCCCATTCTTACGCTGGCAAAGTATCTTTGTCTTTACTCTGTCTCACCAAAGGAGCCCCCCCACTTTCTACAAAGGGAAGAGGATGTGTAGGATATAAACCTCTTTCTAAACCAAATTAAACTCTCCAGTGGAGATTCAGCCCTCTGTTATGTCCCTGAAGCACGTTTACAGATCCTTCTGAACATTGCTTGAAAATCTACAAAAACAGAGAACAGAGGGAAAGCTCATCCTGGATCTCATTAGTGTGAGATGTTAGCCCACCTGTCCCATTATCAAAACCTGCACTCTAACTACATCTTGTTGCCTGCCGGAGGCCTGGCTAAGTCACAAGAAAAGAGTTGGATATATTGTGACAAATCACACCTGTGGCTGCACGTTGTTACACAGAGGAGAGCAGCCCAAGAACTGCACCTGGGGAGCATTCTCCTTCCTGAAGTTGACTGCAATGGTCTCTCTCACTTCCCCAGGTCTCACTTTGTGCATTGGTTCACAAAGAAGACCCACTTCCTGTGAGCAGACAAGTGTTTGCTTCCTTAGTTTGTAGAGCTGGGCTTTCGAGTCTCCATGGCTGTGCTGTTTCCCTTTCCGGCTCGCGCTGCCCCATCTTCCCTTTGTTTCATATGAAACTCGTCAGCAAGGCAGTCTTGGGGCAGGAGTCACTGTAGCCTCTGGCAGGGATCCTGAAAGGGAGATCAGAGAGACCGTGAGAAAAATGTCAAGTTCTGCTCTGACCGGATGTGTCCCAAGATGGGAGGAAGGTGGGTCTCACAGAGAGAAACTTATTATTCATCTCAGTCTTTTGGATTTAGAAGCTGAAGTTACCCATAGAGTTTATGAAAGTGAGTTAAGCCCTAAGCTTCTAAAATACTCAGATGGCCAGGTTCCCTAGTGGCTTTTCAGTCTGAAATATTGCCTTTTCCTTCTAGATTTATGGTTCAAGAAATGTTAGCATGTGCCAGAATCACCTGGATGGCTTGTTAAAACGGAATCCCGCATTCTGCCTCTCAGAGTTTCTCATTCAGTGACCCATGAATTTGCATGTTTAACAAATTCCCAAATGTTGCCACTGCTGCTCCAGGGAACACACTTTGTGAATCACTTTTTTAGATTAATGCTTCTTAAACTTTAATATATATAAGAATCCCCCAGAGACTCTCCTTCAAAGGCAGATTCTGGGTCAGTAGGTCTGGGATGAGATTCTGCATTTCTAGCAAGTTCTCAGATAATGTCTATACTGCTGGTTTTCAGACCACAGTTTGAGACACAAATCTCTAAAGCTGTGGTTCTCAACCCTGGCTACATATTAGAAACATCTGGTGGGGTCTTGAAAAATCCCCATGTACAGGCCACACTCATCCAGTGAAATCAGAATTTCTGGGAGGGAGGTCCAGACATCAACCATTTTAAAAACTCCCCAGATGAATGTAATTGTGCAGCCAAGATTAAAGACTATTGTTTTAGAACAGTGGTTCCCAACCCTACTGCATATTTTAAATGTATGAGATGCTTTTGCAAAACACCGATTCTTTTTTTTCCTCTTATGCTTTATTTTTTAAATTTTCTTTTTAAAATAAGCTTTTTATTTTAGGGTAGTTTTCAATTTACAGAAAAGTTGCAAAGATAGTCCAGAAAGTTCCCATGTACAAGCACTCAGTTTCCTCTGTTGTTAAGATCTTATATGAGTGTGGTACATTTGTCACAACAGACGTCACAGCTAATTACTGTTGTTTATTCGCTCAGTCATGTC
Source organism: Oryx dammah (assembly GCF_014754425.2). Classification (NCBI taxonomy): domain Eukaryota; kingdom Metazoa; phylum Chordata; class Mammalia; order Artiodactyla; family Bovidae; genus Oryx; species Oryx dammah. The sequence continues at coordinate 61,888,474 of NW_024070209.1, forward strand.
CAACTCTTTTGCGTCCCCAACGACTGTAGTCCACCAGGCTCCTCTGTCCATAGGGATTCCCAGGCAAGTATACGGAAGTGGGTTGCCATTTCTTCTCCAGGAGATCTTCCCAACCAGGAATGGAACCCACATCCCCTGCATTGGCAAGTGGATTCTTTACCACTGAATTACCTGGGAAGCCTGTCATAACAAATACTGATATGTTATTACCAACTGAAGTCCATGCATTGTTTAGATTTATTTAGTTTCAATATAATATCATTTTTCTATTCTAGAATCCCATCTGGGAAAACACATTATATTTGTGTTGTTTGGGGTTTTTGAAAAATACCTGGTATTTTGGTATTTAAAAAATACCTATTCTTGAGTCACATGCCTAGTAACTTTCTAGCTGATTTGCCCAGTAAACATGATTGCATGTTTTCCAAATAAACATACACACACACAGACTCACACACCTTTAAAATCTTCAATAGCTTCTCTTTCCTTTTAGATAAAAACAAAAGTCAGAATTTCTGGACATAGGACCTGGGTCTTTATCTTAGAAAATACCCCCAGAGATTCAAGTGTGCAGCCAGGATTGAGAACTGCTCTAGATAGTCTCTAATTACATCCTACCTGCTCTATAACATTTGCCCATTAAATGCGGTCTGCCCACCTAGGCATGCAGAAACCTACCCTGGGCAGTAGCCTCTGGTGGCTGACCCCTCCCACTTGCCTGCTTAACTTGTTCTTCCCCACTTTGATCGTTGTCAGTTTGATCCTCTTCATTTGTTCTTTGCCTCCCCAGAGCTGCCTTGGGACTCCTCTATGTTTTACTAAACATAAGCCCCTCATCTCTGGGTTCTGACCCTGCTCCACAGTCTCCCACACTCTGCCTTGGATTTTGGTTCTGTACACTCACGCCCCTCTTGGGCTTCCCTGGAAGTTCAGAAGGTAAAGAATCTGCCTTCAGTGCAGGAGACCCAGGTACAGTCTCTCGATTGGGAAGATCCCGTGGAGAAGGAAATGGCAACCCACTCCAGTATTCTTGCCTGGAGAATTCCATGGACAGAGGAACCTGGCAAGCTACAGTTCACGGATTCGCGGAGTTGGATGCTGCTGAATGACAAACACTTGTTTCACTCCCCTCTTGGCATCAGCTTCTCCACCATCCAATACTGGCTGCCTACTTAGCCTCCCAGCCACCAGGTCAAGTATGTAGACTCTCTGCAAATATTTACTATGAGTCTCTGAGGTGCCCGGCACTGTGCTAGACAGAAACTGCCTTGTGAACCAAAACAGACCTGTCACTGCCTGTGGAGAACTTCGCTTTCTGGAAACAGTGATGAAACAAATGTAAAATATGTACAGTATTATGTGCTGGGGAGGAGAGGGCACAGTGCTGTGGATGTCTGTCAGAGGGGAGCCTTGCCCAAGGAGCAATATTTAAGCTACAATCTAAGACAGCAGTGGGTGTTACCTAGGTAAAGAGGAAAGGGAGATGGAGGAGGAAAGGGTATCATGTGCAAAGTCTGGGCTGTGGGATGGATCATGTCATATCGGGGGACGGAAGGCCTGGGTGGCTGCTGCAGAGGGAGAGAGAGGTGTGAAGCGGCTTTCGACCTTCTATAACCTATATGGCACCCACTCTGTGGCCAAGGTTCAGCACACAGCAGCCACCCACCCTGATACAGCAGTCATTTGGTAACTGGCTCTAGTGGGCCACACTTTGTGCAGCAGTGCAGGTTGTCAGCCCTGACTCTGTGAATAGCAAAACTGACTGTGTCTCTTCCCTCTTCCTTGCCCCTATCCCTGGGACTTTCACCCTTTTTCTAGGGGAACAGGACAAATCTGACTACAGACTATAACAGAAAGAGATGGGTTTCATGGTTTATTTTAGTTGGCCAGGCACAGGATGTTCAAAGTAGTCCTTTATTTTAAATTCAAGTTGTGCATCTTCCAATTCATATGTTGTCCATAGAGGTTGGAAGTCTGGGAGGAACTCCTCTACCCCATTCAGTTGTCCCCTACATCCTCAGCAATTGAAGTGTTCCCACACATCTTACCTTCTGGAGGCCAGCCCCGTAAGGGACTGTCCCAAAGGACTCCATGATTCAGCAGGGTACTCCAGAGCTTCTTATTTATGGGGTGTACTCCCCAAGAATGTACTCAGGTCTTTAAATGCCAAAAATAGGGAGGAACCAGCCCTTGCACTAGACCCAGTGAGAATACCTGAAGCCAAAAGGAGGAAGGTGCTAACATAAATAACTATAACTAAAGGTAGAAAAAAGATGGTGTGTTAAAAAGGCTACAACTTCCTCAACTTGATAAATACTATCTATTAATACAAAAGTTCTACAGTTAACCTCATGCTTAAATGATGAGAAATAGATGCTTTCCACTAAGATCAGGTACAAGGCAAGGTACAAGGACGTCCTCTCATACCACAATTTTTAACATCATACTGGAAGTCCTTGCAAATACAATAATGCAAGAAAAGGAAATAAAAGGTATAATGATTAGGAAAGAAGATATGAAACTATCTGTTCACAGATAACATGAGCATTTATGTAGAAAATCTAAAAAATTCCTGGAACTAATAAGTGATTATAGGAAGCTGGCAGGATACAAAGTTGATATGCACAAGTCAATTGTTTTCCTGTATATTAGCAATGATCAAGTAGAATTTGAAGTTAAAAACAATTTACATTTATGTTAGCACCCTCAAAAGATATGCTTAAGTATGTGTGTGACTGTACATGCTTAGTCACTCAGTCATGTCTGATTTTGCAACCCCACCAGGCTCCTCTGTCCATGGGATTCTCTGGGCGAGGATACTGGAGTGGGTTGCCATTCCTTTCTCCAGGGGATATTCTAGATCCTGGGTCTAGATCTAGAGACCTGGGTCTCCTTCATTGCAAGCAGATTCTCTACCATCTGAGCCATCAGGGAAGCCCATACTTAAGTATAAACCTCACAAAAAAACACAAAATCTATACACAAAAACTCTGATGAATGATATCAAAGAAGAACTAAATAAATAGATATTCTATGTTCATGAATAGTTATAGCTAAGTTGGTAAAGAATCCGCTTGCAATGCAAGAGACCCCGGTTTGTTTCCTGGGCCAGGAAGATCCTCTGGAGAAGGGATAGGCTACCCACTCCAGTATTCTGGCTGGATAATTCCATGGACTGCCACGAACAGTATAATCCATGGGGTCACAAAGAGTCCAACACGACTAAGCAATTTTCACTTTCATGTTCATGAATAGGAAGACTCAATATTGTCACTATGTCAGCGCTTCCCAATTCAATCTATAGATTCAATGTAATACTAACAAGAGCCTGTAGTGAAAGGTAGCCTACAGAGAGAATGGAGAAGCAACAGGTTTTGCCTACAGCAAATTTTGCCTGTCCTTACTGAAGGACTATTTAAATTACTTGGTTTCCAGAAATGTACATTTAGTAAAAGAATTTCAGAGAGTAACAAACAAGGTCTGGTGAGGTCTGTGTGCCTGGGACTCTATGTACCTTTCTAATGGACAACTGACCTGCAGAGAGATTTGATCATCTCAGATTACAATGAAAGTTTAATTAGTGGTGAGAAAATTGCCCTGTAGTAATGGCTCTCAATCCTCACAACCTGTTATTAATGATGTACTTTTTCATGATTCTTATGCTACGCAATCATTCATTCTTTCCTATAGTCACCCATCCATCCATTGATTCTATAACTATTCATTTAGCACCTACTAAGTAACAGGCTTTGGCAATACCAAGACAAATAAGACATACTCTCTGTTCTCAAGGGCAGTACATACTGTTCATTCACAGACCTTTTATAGCTTGTAATGATGTGTATTTGTAGGATTCTTTGTTTAATCTCTCTCTTCCCCATTATGTCAGTTTTATAAGGGCAGAATCATGTCATTTTGTTCACTGTTGTAACCTAGCACCTGGCAGAGTTCCTGGCACACAATGGGCACTTGATACGTATTTGGTGAAAAAGGGCTTTCAGTTGATTCAAGACTTAGAATTGTCTTTCCTTGGTTTTTATTTAGCCTTTATTATATCCTACCACGTAAAAGGAGATTTTATAGGAGAATCAGGCAATAATACATTTTGAAAGCTAGGTGACTAATGTCCCACAGTGTTTGAAAATTACAAACTCTGTGACAAGTGCCTGAGCTAACAACTTGGTAACAAAAATCCTGCCTTGTAATGCAGATCCTTGGCATCTAGGGACTCTTCCTTTCTTGGTAGCTCTCAGATTAAAACTGGTCAAGAGAGTGGGTTCACAGAATGCAGCTGATTCTTTGACCTTGAGGAAATGGACTGTGGAAAGCAGAAGTGGATGTGGGAAATGCCCATCCCCAGACTGATAAGAGGGGGTGGGCAAAGAAGACAAGGGATGCCTCACAGAGTTGGGCAGGTTGCACACTCCATAAGGCACCCAGACAAGGGGTAAGTAGGGGTTGAAACCAAGCCCAGCTCTTTTTCCTGGCAATGAACATTAATGAGAGGCTGTGTCAAAGGAGTCCCAAGGAGGTGGTAGCCCATAGAGGAGTCCTCGTTCTCTTAGGAAGAATAAGAGTAATGAAGAAGGGTGTGGAAGGAACCTGCATTGATATTCAATCAGAAAGCGGAGAGTGGAGCCTTGCCCACTCTGATGGCCTCGCTCTGAACCACCGATTCCCCCCCACTCCCTTATCCCCACTCCAGCACACCTCGTCCTCACGGTGATAAAGGCTGTCTCCTAGTAGAGCAGGAAGATTTGTGACAGGACGTCTTAAAACCAAAGATGTTAGCAAGAGGAGACGAGCAACCTGCTTCCCTGAAGGTAGATGCAGGGGGCTGGGAGGGCTGACAGAGGGGCTGCTAAGCTGCTGACCCAGGTCTGGCTGGCAGCATAGGTCATCCTTTCCCCAGATGTGGATAGACTCTATGACCCTGCAGAGAACTTATGTACACAGCTTAAAGAAAAGCAGTTTGGTACCAAATAGCTTAAAAAAAAAAAAAAAAGATTACCCACACCCACACTTATTCTGCTCTTTATGGTACATGGAAACTCCAGGGCTATTTCTAGCTCGAGATGAAGGGATGCTGGTGAGCAGTGAGGTTTCTGCAGCTGATTACTCATAGGCCTGAGCTGTTGCCACCCTGCAGAGGTGCTAGGGCCAGGCAGCTTGACTGCACATGGCCGGCACATGGCGGGTGGGCGGGAGGACGTCTGGCTGGTTCGGGGGGGAGGAGGGAGGATGGAAGCAGCTCTGAAATTGCATTTTGAGAGCAGTAAGCTAAAGACAGAGCAGTTCTGTGTGCCTCCAACACCACCTTCCTTCCAGAAAGAAAGAACGAAAACTGGGCATATCAGTGTTGCTTCTGTGATTATTTCTCTTGCTTCCAGTCTGGAATGTCAGTGCAGGTAGCCAAGATGCAGTTCTTTTTCCTGACGGAGAATGAATAAAGAAAGTGGTCAAATCTCTCTCTCTCTCTTTTTTTTTTTTTTGGCTATGAGGCATGTGGGATCTTAGTTCCCTGACCAAGGATCGAACCCATGCCTGCTGCATTGGAAGCACAGAGTCTTAACCACTGGACCTCCAGGGAAGTCCCTAAAGTGGTCAGATCTTAAGGAAGGTTATCAAAACATCATGGAGAGATCAGGAAAGGGAAAAATTGACTTCAACTATAAAATTTCAGAGACTTTGAAATCAGATGAATTTGAGTTCAGTTCCTGTCTCTTTCATTATCAGCGGTGTGACTTTCGGCAGGTATTTAACCTCTCTGCAACTCATTTCCCTCATCTGTTAAGTGGGGAGAATCCAGGACTGGACTGTTTCGGGGGGAGGGGCGGGGGGGGGGGGCCAGGGGGCGGGGCGGGCTTGCCGCCAGTGCATGGTCATGGATCTAAACACTCATTTTCTGAGCAGGTCAGTCATTCCAAAACCCAGGATTCTGACTCTTGTTCACCCTCTCTTAAGAGAGTACTCATTGATTTTCTTCATTTTTATATTTTATCTTAATGGAAAGCTGGCAGTTTTTGCATGAAGACCAGGTAGAAATGTGATTTATATTACATATGGTATGTTACTTACAGAACAAAATCCACACACTGCCTTGTTTTCAAGTTTAAATACTTTTGCCCTCTAGGATGTGGGGTATCAGATATTACTCCTCTTCAAAGCCATGTCTAAATTGACAGTAATATATAAATTGAAATGATTTTTGTAAGAGTTAGGCATGTGAGTATTTCTCTCCATGCCTGGCATCTAAGCGCAAAGGAAAAAAAGTGGCTTTGGTGCGAGGTATGTGGTGTTTTCAAACACCACACATAGGCACAGAATTATTCGATTACTTTCTAAATCAAATTGCACCTTATCCTGAGCCTCTACTTTGTACATCTTATTTATTATCGGGGTTGGAATATTCTCAAGTCATGAGAAGTCTGAGGAAACTCACATGGAGCAGAAGTGTCCAGAAGGCTCTCTGGCCCTCAACCCACATTGGTCACTCGCTGCTGTGCTCATGGTCCGAGCGCTCAGAGGGGGCCTTGCTGCTGTCTCCACCCTGTGCTTAGGTTCACAGTGTTTGCAGGGACTGAAAGTCCCAGCCCCTGGCACCTGGGGCCCTCACCTGCCCAGCCCTTCAGTTTACCTCCTAGCTATTCTGCACCGAGACATCTCTCTGGGTGACTGCAAAGAAGCAGGGGCTCTATTACCTGAATGCCCCTAAGACTCCTGGAGCCCAAACCACCCTTCTCTTCTCGGGCTCAGAGATTATCTTCTTTCCCAGAAGGGAGGGGATGCCAGACAGGGCTGCTTCAGCATCTACTCCTCCAAAGTGAAGTCGCTCAGTCATGTCCAACTCTTTGCGACCCCGTGGACTGTAGCCCACCAGGCTCCTCCGCCCATGGGATTCTCCAGGCAAGAGTACTGGAGTGGATTGCCATTTCCTTCTCCAGGGGATCTTCCCAACCCAGGGATCGAACCCAGGTCTCCTGCATTGCAGGCAGATGCTTTAACCTCTGAGCCACCAGGGAAGCCCAACACCGGGTAATCTCCCTCCAAAGAGGCCATTTTCCTCTTAATTCACATTTTTACTCCATTATCTTCACTATTTTTGAACAGGATTTGTTATCTTATCACGGGATTTAGGACAATTTGGGGAAACCCCTGGTAACTAAGATGGTAAAGAATCTGCCTGCAAGGCAACAGATCTGAGTTCAATCCCTGGATCAGGAATATCCCCTGGAGAAGGGAATGGCTACCCACTTCAGTTTTCTTGCCTGGAGAATTACATGGACAGAGGAGCCTGGCAGGCTACAGTCCATGAGGTTGCAAAGAGTCGGACACAGCTGAGTGACTAACACTTAGCACTTAGACTCTTTTGCCATATTTTTATTCTAAGAGCTACGAACACTCTCAAAATCCCATTCATTCTGATACCAAATGAAGATCTAGACCTATAGAGCAGAAATTAGCTCAAGTCCATTGAAAAACAGAGATCTCTTTAATTTCTTTGTTTCCTGTTCCTTTCAAGATAGCACAGTGCTTTAAATTCTTTGTGAAATATCCTCTGCTTACCTTTCTCTGTTACAGAACTTCCCCAACTCTATGAGCTATTTCACTTGACTGTACTGGGAAGAGAGTGTGTGTCTGTAGAGTGTGATCATCTCAGAGGAGGAAGTATGTTTGTTTGGGATTTTTCTGCAGAAGGCAGCCGGCAACACAAGCCCATAGCCTATAAATAGAACATCTGACTTTCTTACCAATGTGGTTGAATCTTCTGTTTTCTTACTCAGCAAGAGTTTGTTGAAAACTGACATTGTAGTTGCTGGCTGGGGTCATAACACTGTAAATTATTTCTAATGGTATGCAGTGTTTCTAACAGGAGTCAAGCAAGGTCAGCTCGGTGGGTATTTGTCTGATAGCCTCTGGGGTTAATGAGCATTTTTGTTTACTTTGAGAAGGGGAAAGATAGGAGAGGATGAAGACCTGTGATCTGCAGTCCAGAAAAGTTCTGCTATTGGCTATTACCATAGATGTTTCTGAATTTTTCCATCCTTGAAGGAAATGACTAATAAAATATGTGCAAACTTAGCTCTTAATAAATCTATTTCTACTATTATTAAATGCTTTTTAAAGTCATAAGAATGTTGAAGAAGTATATGTGCCCTTGTTGATAATTCATGCAAATGAGGAAGCCCCAAATAATTAGTCCAGACAGACATGGCCAATGATAGAAAGTCATAAAATCTTATCACAGACTTTCCAAAGCTCTGCTTCATTTGTGAAATTGAGAAACAGTTAGGGAGGACTTTAGCTAAACATGATAAACACACAAAGGGGACCTCTTGACTCAATCCAAACATTTGAGAACTTCTGGATACAATATAATCAAAGTGCTTGTAATATATAAGTAGACATGAAGCCAGAAAGGAAAATCACAAAGTTGCAGAAGGAAAAAGAGAACTCAAAGTCAGAGGTGAATGGGAGTTGTACTGTGTATAAAGTGAGATCTAATCTCATATTATCTGCAGAATGTGGAAACCCAAGCTTTGATACTAACATTAAAAACCTGTCTTGACCTTGATGTAAAAATATGAGTTCATGAAAAGATAAATTTAAAAGGCTTCAAGATGAAAAATAAATCAGGTTCAAGGATAAGAATATTCACTATCAAGAAGAACAATTTGGCCAAGTTTATCTGTAAACTTGGGAATATTTTGTGGATATTCTGCAGAAAAAGCCCAGCTGCTTCTAAAATATATGTGGAAGGGCAAAGGGCCAGAAAGAGGAGAGGAAATTCTAAAGAAGCAGAAGTTGAAGAAGGAAGAGGACTTGCCTCATCAGGTGGCAAAAACTGACTGTAAAACTCTAGCAATGAAGACTTGGAGGAGGGGAGAATTGATGGGGAGGGGATAAACAAAGAAACCATTTCTAGAATGGAAAAGAGCTTAGAAATAAACTCACTACATGAGAACAACTTGATTCATAACAGAGCAAGCGTTACAAATAAGTAGAGAAAGGAATGGGATGATCAAAAAGAAGTCAGGACACATACATTCAAAATAGATTATAAAGTCTTAAATGTAAGACCTGAAACCATAAAACTTCCGGAAGAAAACACAGGTATGCTCTTTGACATCGGTCTTAGCAATACTCTTTTTGGATCTATTTCCTCAGGCAACGAAAACAAAAGCAAAAAGAAACAAATGTGACTACATCAAACTAAAAAGCTTTTTACACAGTGAAGGAAACTATCAACAAAATGAAAAGACACGCTACTGAATAGGAGAGAATATTTGCAAACAATGTATCTGACAAAGGGCTAATATCTAAAATATACAAAGAAATTATGCAACTGGACATCAGTTGAAAGTTACTCACTCAGTTGTGTCTGACTCTTTGTGACCCCATGGACTTCTCTGTCCATGGGATTTCCCAGGCAAGAATACTGGAGTGGGTTGCTGTTTCCTTCTCCAGGGGATCTTCCTGACCCAAGGATCAAACCCAGATCTCCTGCATTGCAGGCAGACTCTTTATCAACTGAGCCACATAACAACCCAATTTAAAAATGAGCAGAGGATCTGAATAGACGTTTTCTAAAGAAGACACTCAGATGGCCAGAAGATACATGAGAAGATGCTCAATAACACTAATCATAAGGAAAACACAAATCAAAACCACAATGAGATATCACCTAACACCTGTCAAAATGATTATCATCAAAAAGACAACAAATCACAAGTATTGGTGAGAATGCGGAGAAAAGAGAACCCTCAGGCACTGTTGGTAGGAATGTAATTTGGCACAGGCATTATGGTAAACAGTACAGAGGTTCCTCAAAAAATTAAAAATATGATCCAGCAAGTTCCACTCCTGGATATTTATCCAAAGAGAATAAAAACACGAATTAGAAAAGATGTATGCACCCCTATGTGCATTATTTAGGTAGCCAACATATGGAAACACTAAAGGCCCCTCAGTGGATGAATGGATAAACGGTGCAAGAGAACTAAACCTTTGTTTTCTAGTGGGATTGCACTATGATTCTGACCACCAAAACAAATAAGCAGACAAGAAACAATAACACAAACGTGTTATTTAGAGATGGAGCAGTAAACCCCAAACAATCAACTGAAAGAGCTGAAAATGACTTCTCTGGGGAAGAGAACACAGGGTCCCTATTTGCCTGTTTCAACAATGAGCACATGTATCTTTATAATAATAAAAACTGGCTCGACTGATAATCACAAAGAACCAAACTGAAAGTCTAAGAATTAAAAAAATTAAACCATTGGAATTAAAAGCTCAAAAGATGGATTGAACTGAGGAATAGACACAGCTCCCTCTGGAGTTTCTTGGTCCAACCAATAAAAAGCAGGGAGATTAGGAAGAGAGTGTGTCTTCACCAGGAAACAGACTTGCCGAGCAGGGCAGGGTGATTTCTAAGTCATTTAGCACTCTGCCCAGCCCCCTCTCTCTGCTCAACAGCTTGGCTAAGGTGCCAGGATGAAAGACCTAGATTGTTGGCATCACCTCCCTACCTGCCTCACATTAACAATAACCGTTAACATTAACTGAGCACCTGTTCTAAGCACTTTACATATACTAAATGTATTACCGCTTTATCCTCACAATCACATTACAAGGTAAACATTTTGACTCATAATTAAAGCTGAAGGGTGCAGAGTGAAGGAACTTGCTTTAAGTCATTCATCTGGTAAGTGGTAGATTTGGGATTTGAACCCTGGCAGTCTATCTTCACAGGTGGCTCAGTGGCAAAGAATTCGCAGGCCAGTGCTGGAGCCACGGGACACATGGGTTCGATCCCTGGTTCAGGAAGATCATTCTGCAGAAGGAGATGGCAACCCATTACAGTATTCTTGCTGGTAAAATCCCATAGACAGAGGAACCTGGTGTACTATAGTCCATGGCACTGCAAAGAGTCAGACCCTACTGAGCAACTGAGTAGGCAGCACCTGGTCTGCTTCAAGGCTCACATTCTTAATGATTATGCCATGCTGTGTCTTGTTACACACACACACACCCCTGCCTGAATGTCTGAAGTCTTCAGTGAAATAGCAAGTTTATCTCTGATCACAGGTTAACTTTTTTGTTGAGCTGCTAAGTTATGTCTGACTCTTTGTGACCCCATGGGCTGCATTATGCCAGGCTCCTCAGTTTTCCGCTAACTCCCCAAGTTTGCTCAAATTCATGTCCACTGAGTCAGTGATGCTATCTAACCATCTCATCTTCTGTCACCCCCTTCTCCTTTTGCCAACAATCTTTCCCAGCATCAGGGTCTTTTCCAATGAGTTGGCTCTTCACATCAGGTGGCCAAAGTATTGGGGCTGCAGCTTCAGCATCAGTCCTTCCAAATAGATGGGAAAACAATGGAAACAGTGACAGACTTTCCTTTCTTAGTCTACAAAATCACTGCAGATGGTGACTGCAGCCATGAAATTAAAAGATGCTTTCTCCTTGGAAGAAAAGCTATGACCAACCTAGACAGCATATTAAAAAACAGAGACCTTTGCCAACAAAGGTCTGTCTAGTCAAAGCCATGGTTTTTCCAGTAGTCATGTATGGATGTGAGAGTTGGACCATAAAGAATGCTGAGGGCTGAAGAATAAATGCTTTTGAACTGTGGTGTTGGAGAAGACTCTTGAGAGTCCCTCAGACTGCAAAAAGATCAAACCAGTCAATCCTAAAGGAAATAAGTCCTGAATATTCATTAGAAGGACTGATTATGAAGCTGAGGTTCCAATACGTTGGCCACCTGATGTGAAGAACTGACTCATAGGAAAAGACCCTGCTGCTGGGGAAGGTTGAAAGCAGGAGGAGAAGGGGACAACAGAGGATGGGATGGTTGGATGGCATCACCGACTTGATGGACATGAGTTTGAGCAAACTATGGGAACTGATGATGGACAGGGAAGCCTGGCATGCTGCAGTCTGTGGGGTCGTAAAGAGTCAGACACGACTAAGTGACTGAACTGAACTGAGAAACTAAATAAAATATGAGCAAAGTAAAAAGAGCCTAAGCAAGTGATTAAATGAATAGGCCAACCAAAAAAGTCAAGAGGTTTGCTGTATCTGAAAATAAAACCAAAACATGATCCTCCTGGCAGCCAAGACAAAGAAAGGAATACAATAACTGCAAAAATCTCCTTGTAAACTAGGAGACACTTGATCGAATGTTGTTATGATGTACAAGTTAAGTGCATGATAGAAAAAGAAGAGTAGGTGAAATGTCATGTCCTTACATATGGAGTCTCTGTGATTTTGGAGAAAGATACCACCTTTCTTTCCTCAGTTGGGAAAGTAAATTTGGAAAAGCTTCATGTGGCCCCACTGTCTGCCTTGAAGATATCTGGCTCCTTTCTTAGGCTCACAACATTAAAACTAAAACTCAGGCTGCTTTCCTAAGTCAATAGAGCCATCCTTAAGATGAATCAAGCTAATTCAGGGTAAATAGAGAAAGCAACCAGTGTAGAGCCAGGTGGGACTTGAACTCCGGTTGCAAAAGTGCGATAGCGTTTTCTGTGCTCATGGGCCTTATTGGCAGCCCTCTTCCTCTGCTGGGTGGAAGAGCTGATTGTGCAGATTTTGGAAGGCTGGGATGGAGGCCACCTGTGGATTGGTAGCCAAGCACACCTGATTCTGGCATTGAGAACAGAGTCCTTAGGTGCTCCTGGGATCCTGGGTACTTGAGGACAATACTAGCTACATCCACTGTGATATTTCAGAGAAGAGAAGACAACCAACCAGGCAGCAGTTTACGGTGCCAGCTCCCTTCCTTGTCTCCTTGACCTGATAGCCCTGGCATCCTGGGGCCCTCTCTTTTCTGGGAAATTTGCATTGACCCTAAATATAAGGAGACTTAGAATTCAACAGAAATCCAAGTCATCACTTAAGGGACCAAGATGATCTTCCCTGTTGGGGCTGAGCTCACTCAGAGTGCAGCCATCACATCCTCCTCCAACAGCCACCCTACTTCTCTCTGCCACAGCCAAACTCCTTGAAGGAGTTGTCTCCACATGCTGTTTGTACTTCTTTACCTCCTATCCAATCTTCCAGCGAATCTGCTAACGACCTTTTTACCTTCTTGCCGCTTGGTGGCCACATCTCTTGTCTTCTTGATCTCTTTGCAACAGGGCTACCCTTTCTTTGGAAACTCACTTCCCGTAGTTTCCATAACTCCATTGTCTCTTAACTTTTATTCTCAGGTTCTTGCCCTGGGCCCTGAGTTTTTATTGCCCCTCCTCCTGCATGCAGCTTCCCGGATGGCTCAGAGGTTAAAGCGTCTGCCTCCAACGCGGGAGACCCAGGTTCGATCCCTGGGTCGGGAAGATCCCTTGGAGAAGGAAATGGCAATCCAGTCCAGTATTCTTGCCTGGAGAATCCCATGGAAGGAGAAGCCTAGTAGGTTACAGTCCATGGGGTCGCAAAGAGTCGGACATGACTGAGCGACTTCACCTCACCTCCTGCATGCAAACCTGGTGCCCTGTGAACTCTGAAGGAAGAGAAGATCTGTTTGCTCACCATTGTTTCTCTCGCTACAGCTTGGCTCAAGTCCCAAGAGGAGAGAGGACAGTTGGTAGTGCCAGCTCCTCTCTGGGGAGAGACTTGCAAAATGCTGGGCATGTAGAAGGTGATCAATAAATATTTTTGAAGGAATGAACAAATGAAAGTCTTGTTCATGTTTATTTAGGATTTGTATCCTGATGACTTCAAGGAAAGGATTGAAGGTGGCTTATAATATTAAAATATATCAAAAATACAAGTAAACATTAAGAGAGAAAGAAATGGTGGAAACCAAATAAAAGTAGAATGTGATGGACATATCAGCTTCCTGGAATGAATTAGTTACTGCAATGGAACATTCAGTTTAGTTCTGAGACCCACTCCAGTACTCTTGTCTGGAAAATCCCATGGGCGGAGGAGCCTGGTAGGCTGCAGTCCATGGGGTCGCTAGGAGTCAGACATGACTGAGCGACTTCACTTTCATGCATTGGAGACGGAAATGGCAACCCACTCCAGTGTTCTTGCCTGGAGAATCCCAGGGACGGGGGAGCCTTGTCTCTGGGGTCTCACAGAGTCGGACACAACTGAAGTGACTTAGCAGCAGCAGCTCCTGGTAAGCAAAGCAAAATGAGAAACACACCAAGTTATACAGTTCCTCATTAGCAAATAAAAGGAAGCTTACAAGTTTGAGTATGGATAGAAATATTTTCTGATACTGAATTTTAGTAAGGGTTCTAATATAGTTACCTTGATAAGGAAGACACATTACTAATATCCTGGGTACTGTCTTTGACCATCATTTTTATGTCTAGATGCTTCTCCAAGTTGTTCTTTTTAAACATCTAGATGATACATACCAGAGCTATCTTAATTAAAGAAGTGAATTGAGATTGAATGGGATAAACTTCTTGTGGATATCAGACATTCACAAGATGCATTTGTAATATGTACTCAAACACTATGGCTCTCTTCCCCTTGTTGAGAAGCCTAAGTACGTTTTGGTGAAGGCCAAGGGGACCAGCTATATTGATTTTCACAAGGAAACACACACAGAAACCCTAGCTCCATTTCCCCTCAGAGATTTAATACCTTGGGTTCATAAAAGCTCCAACTTGGAAATGGGGGAAATCTGTGTTCAAATAAAACCAGCACTGTGGGAGCATGTGATGTTAAAATCCCCAAGAGAAGCTAGGTAGGATTTCTGCTGGTGCATACCTCTCCTACAAGATTCAGGCTACATCCAAAGACACCACAATTCAAAAGGAGGTACAAGGTTCAAAATTAGGTACAAAGGCCTCAAAAAAAAAAAAAAATCCAGTGAGATAATTCTTAATGTCCTCTCAACATCCAACTTAAAAGTAGAGTTGAGAATGGAACTTTAGAGACAAGACTTTTGGTAAGAATTTGGGAGAAAACCAGTGGTATGCTGAGTCCCTGCACTGGAATGGAAGAGAGGCATGCCCTTCCTCTCACCATAGAGGGGCTTATGGAGAACTTAAAATGTATCGCCTTTAGTTTGGGAGATGCAGAAGGTTGGAACTGCCTGTAAAACCTACACAGACAGGCTAGTGGCCTTGATGGCTGAGTGAGGAAAGAGGGCTGGGCGAGTGAGTAGAGGACAAAGAATGCAGGGAGCAGACCATGCATGCTGAGAGGACCAGCATGGAGACTTTGCTGCTGCCCCTCAAGTCATCTCAGGGTGGGGTAAAAGGATCCTGGCTGGGAGACCAGAGACATCACTGGATTTCCAGGAACAGAGGGAGAGTAAGCACACTCTGGAATCTAGATGCCTTGACCTTTGTTCTGGAGCTCGCAGTCCTGGCCTGGGGATGCCGAGGTGGAGGATGGGACGTGGTGTCTCTGAAGAAGATGAAACTGTAATCCTGACCAAGTCTTGAGAAAGCTAGGAATTTCCAGCTCCCTCTCCATGTCTCCCTTTTCCTCCAACTGCCTGGTATATGTGTGTGCATGCATGCCTGCATGTTTGGGAGGGTGGCGGGGTCAGAAAATGCAGTCAGCAGTTACGGGAGGAGAAGAAGGGAAGGAAAGTGACCCACAGCTGCCCTCCCTCCCATGGCTGGCCTGAGCTGGAAGCTAGGAGAGGCCTCAGCTTTAAATCTGGCTCATAGTTTTTATTAGTACATAGGAATGGACATTTTTATTTCTGGATTGAGACTCTTATTTTTTCAACTTCAATGACTACAGACCTCTTTTTTAGCTAAGATGGACCTGAGAAATCAGAGGGTCTGCTTTGTTTTCCTTTCAGAGCCAGGAGGAAGAGCCTATAATACAAGGTTTAAGGGATCCTGGAAGATGGAACCAAGCTTCTGGGTGATGCCTGCCCCCAGTCGCATGGGCACAAAGTAGCAGGTACATAAGCAGGCCCATCCCTGTCCTGAAGCAGGGACAATGAGAGAGTGTAGAGTCCACTGAGCTCAGGCTTGGGATTCCAGCCCGTTCAGAGGAGAGGCCTATCCTTGGCGGCAAAGCAGGACACCGAGCTTACTCTGGCACCAAAGAGTCTGGGAAGTGCTGGCGCTGGTGGAGAGGCTCCCAGATCCTGGTGGAGAGGGATGGGGCAGAGCCACATGGAGGCTTCTGAACCACCCTAGGGTCAGGTCCAGCCCCTGGGGGCCCCACCCAGATGAAAAGCTCCTCCATCTGATAACACCCGGGAAAGTGAGCCCAGGTGATGCACTCTTCTGCCCCAGGCTCTGGTAAAGACAATGAGTTTAGAGCCCCAATCCAAAGAATGTGTAATTAGAATCTGCATGTAGACACAGACAGACAGGTCATACCTGCCCTCACCCAACTGAGAGTACTCGAGGCACTTTGGAAGAAAGGCACAGGGAAGACACAAAGTAATATTATTATCACTTCAGTATAATTAGAACCTACAAGTCAAGTCTTGAAAGACATTTATAGCTCATCTTTACTTGTTTAGGAAAGCTTCCCAGAAAGAGCAGGGAAAAGTCTCTTCCCAGAAAGAGACTTGGACCTTTAAAATCTAGGCAAAAAACAGATCTGTGGGTCAGGACCACTATCTAGAGCTCCTCTATGTTAAGGGTACCCTTTGGGGCTCAGGCATATTAACTCTTAGAGCCTAAAAGTTCAACATGATAAAAAAAAAAAAAAAAAAAAAAAGGCTTGTTTTTTAGCCTTGGAGGGCTCCAGGCCAACTGGAAGCTTCTACCCGCTGTGAAGTAATGCGACCGGTAAAATAGCTGGTGAATTATCCATGACTCAGCATCTGATGAGTGATGTGTCTGCAAAGCAGAGCATGAAGGGAGGGTGCTCAACAAGTATCTAGGGGAACCCCAATGTTTCCTGATTATTACAGGGCTTATTGTCTTGTTTGAGGATAATTCAGACTCATTGGCCTTTTGCCTCTCACCTCCTGCCTCTGTTAGAGGCCAGGAGGCAGCGGGGTGGGGCCAGAGGAGGAAATGCTCCCTGCTTATTTAGGTATGAAGGGCAACTCTGGTAGGAAAATCCATGTGAGCAGGTGAGGGCTGATGGTTGCAATGAGTCTCTGTCTCTGTGGATTTCAGGCCCCTATTCTCAGAGCACTTTGGAAGAAAAAAATCCAGAAAGGCCTGTGATTGGCCGAGACACTGAAACCAGAGATGCGTAGACATGACGCAAAGAGTCACACCACGTGCGTTGCAGCCAGGTCTGAGGCTTTGTGCCTGATGAGGACAAGTGTTGCATAACAACAGCCCATGAAAAACTGGTTTTAAAGGGCCTGTGTACCTGTGTCAGAGTCAATAAAGATTTAGTGGAGATGCAGTCAGGGATGACCTGCTTCTCTTCACCTCCTACTCCCAAAACAAAGGCTCCTAGGCTTCCTGGGCTATCCAGGGCCCTGCTTCAGGCCTGGCACTGCCTGTCTCATACTCTGAATCCATTTCTGAGTCCTGTTTCCCTTCTCCACTAAGTTGTTGTTCACTCGCTAAGTCGTGGCCGACTCTTTGCAACCCCATGGACTGCAGCATGCCAGGCTTCCCTGTCCTTCACTATCTCCCAGGGTTTGCTCACACTCATGTCCACTGAGTCGGTGATGTCATCCAACCATCTCATCCTCTGTCGCCCCCTTCTCCTCCTGCCTTCAGTCTTTCCCAGCATTAGAGTCTTTTCCAGTGAGTCGGCTCGTCTCATCACGTGGGTGAAGTATTGGAGCATAAGCTTCAACATCAGTCTTTCCAATGAATATTCAGGGTTGATTTCCTTTAATATTGACCACTCAGTCCTTATATTCCAAACTTACCCACCCTTAGTCTCTCCCTTAGGGACTCTGAGAGTTTGAAAATTAACAGTGTTGAATTAACATATCCCTTCTTCTAGATAGCATTTTATTGTACTTGACTTTGTGGAGCTGTGCCTGCCAAAAGGAGACTGGTATGAGCCTCTGAGGCATCGTGTAGCACAACAAGGGGTGGGTAACTGTGTGTAGAATATTCCAACAGCACCAGATACACGTCTGAAAAGGATCTTTTTTTATTCAATGTTGTTTTGAGTTTCTTGGCTGCTATCTTCACTCAGATAAATTTTCCTCTTCCTAAATTTCTAATCCCTCAGTTTGTCACATCTCACAATGAAAACAAACAAATTTTACTCCCCTCCCCAGTCCCCCCCCACCCCTCAACCACAAGTGTTGTAGCAATTTTTCCGTGGGTGGGAAGAAACTAAGAGTCCACATCAGAGACCTGAGTAAAGGAAACTTCACTTCTTCAGGGATCACTATGTGTTTTTCACTGACAGGGGGTTTCCCTGAAGTAAGGAGTATTCTGTATGCCTTCCGGGTGATTTGGTGCAAAAATCCACAGTGTCAAGAGAACATGGTTATTAGCAGCAAACCGTACAACCCCTTATCTGTTTCTTCACAGGCTGTAACCATGGGGGTTAGAGCCAAATGCCAGCTCTTCCTGCTAAAAATGTTCACAATTTGATCTATGCCAGCAGTGAAGACTGCAGTGTGAATCTGTGAATTCTTGCTCCAAACTGGCTAGACGCACACTCTGTAAATGTCATTTCTCGGGCGCCTGTTTTATCTGAGGAACCAGATTTCACCAGCGACACTGACACTAGCTGATGATGTCGTGCAAGTTCTGAATCTTGCACGGAGAAGATCTTTTAAGGCCCCTTCCAATACGACTGGCGTGCTTCTCACTTTCAAACCTTTTTAGGATGAGGTTAAATCCGCAAATCACTCTGCAAATCTGACAAAGTGAAAATCAAATGTATTAATTTTACAAACCACTCAAGTCCACTTTCTCCTTTACAACATCTGATATAACTGAAAACATAATAGAAAATATTAAAACCTTCTCCTTGCTTTCTACCACTGGAGTAATATGGGTTCGATATACACCAAAATGGGGCTTCCCTGGTAACTCAGCTAATAAAGAATAGGCCTGCAATGCAGGAAACCCCAGTTCGATTCTTGGGTCAGGAAGACCCCCTGGAGAAGGGATAGGCTACCCACTCTAGTATTCTTGGGCTTCCCTGGCAGCTCAGATGGTAAAGAATCTGCCTACAATGTAGGAGACCTGGGTTTGATCCCTGGGTTGGGAAGATTCCTCTTGAGGGAGGGCATGGCAACCCATTCCAGTGTTCTTGCCTGGAGAATCCCCACGGACAGTGGAATCTGGTGGGCTAAAATCCGTGGGGTCACAAAGAGTCGGACACCATTGAGCAACAAAGCACAAGAACAGACACCAAAATGAAGAACTGAAAATGCATCACAAATTTAAAATACAGATCTTTATATAACAAGACGACCATCCTGGACCTCCCTCTTTAAAAATTAATGTCATCATCGCCAAAGTATTTTTTGACCATGCAAAGTCAATATCAGGTAAACCTCAAATTCTGATTCTAGGGTAAGAGATGCTGTCTCAAAATTGAACAAACTGTTTTCTTCCAGAATCATTAGATGCTTGTATAGATATGCAATAAAAGCATTAAACTGACAGATCAGCTGATCTCTAGGTATTTATTAACCTGAGAAAGGACATAGCTATACCATGTATACAATCTTCAATCATATACTCTGCTTTGCTTCAACATGAGCTTCATTAAGGTTTGTACTCAATAGAACTACTATCTATGTATATTTAAATGAAATATAATTTTCCCACTAAATGGAAAATTTAGTTAAAATGTGTGTCATTATTTTGGCAGGCAATGAATAACAAGATGAGGGAGCTACATGTTCAGTAAATTTAAAGTTGAAAATGAGCATTTGTTGTTCAAATTACAAAAAAATTCTTGTTTGCCCGGAATCCAAATTGCTTGAGATGTCAAAAAAAAAAAAATGCTTTGGAAATATTCTGCTTTTATGGTTTTTATAGGAGATCAGCCCTGGGATTTCTTTGGAAGGAATGATGCTAAAGCTGAAACTCCAGTACTTTGGCTACCTCATGTGAAGAGTTGACTCATTGGAAAAGACTCTGATGCTGGGAGGGACTGGGGGCAGGAGGAGAAGGGGACGACAGAGGATGAGATGGCTGGATGGCATCACCGACTCGATGGACGTGAGTCTGAGTGAACTCCGGGAGTTGGTGATGTACAGGGAGGCCTGGCGTGCTATGATTCATGGGGTCACAAAGAGTCAGACAAGACTGAGCGACTGAACTGAACTGATGGTTTTTATGATGTGACTAGTAACTAAGCTTTTACCCCAGGATATCTGCCATCCGAGGTTTTAATGCTATCTGAGGTTCTATCTGCTCTAGGTTCTGTGCCCATGGGAGGGCCCTGAATGGTTCTGAAGGGTTGTGTGTGCCCAGCGCCCAAGGACAACACCCACAGAGCAAAGAGGTAGGAAATTACTGTGACTGAGTGTGTGGATGGAAGCTGGCAGCTGGCCTGGGTTCAAAGCCCTGCCAGACCATTTAACTGCTGTGTGACTTTGTATCGGTTATTATTCTGTTTTAGTCTCAGTTCCCTTATCTGTTAATGTCATCATAGACTTGTGAAGAATATATAGAATATAGAGTACTTAGCATAATATTGGCACATAGAACAATAAACATAGGCCATAAACGTCAGTGATTATTATTCCCAAATGTTTTTCTCCTAGTGGATCCCAACCTTCAGTCTATGCTTTGACCTGACTAAATATAACAATAGGACCATATTCGGGAAGGTTACCATAGAAACGCCTATCACCTTTCTATCACCCCAGGTACAGCTCCTAAAACTCTATCGTTTGAGCAAGTGTCAACAGAGTATATTTGGATGTAGAACACAAGTGTTACTATTAGCAGTAACAACTGCAAACACTTTTCTGCAAGTGTTACATCCTCTGCCTCGGAAGTCAGTTAAGATACAAGGCTCTGCCCCAGCTCAAACCCAGAATCCCCAGGCTCCTGCTCCCTGAATCCCCAGGCTCCTGCTCCCTGTGTCTCCAAACACCAGGCTCACCATTCATCTTGGCCTTCTGACCAATTACAGATTTTCTCACTTCTCCCAATGATTGTGTGCTCTAGATTTAAGACGAGCAAATCTCCTTTCATCTAGGCCAGTGCAGAGCAAGCATGAAGGAGACATTTGTTTCTCTTCCTTGCGTGACTGTCAGGTTGTTGGGAGCTGGCCATGGACAAAGGATAGCACCTCGGGGAACTGCAAAACCAGTGCCAGCTGCCTGGCCATCGCAGGCTATGCAAACTCCTGGGGTCTTCACTTTTCCCTGGCACTGAAGCAGCGTGACAAGGACCCCCATCCCATATGCGGTGAAAGCCGGTGTGCCCCTCCCTAAAATGTCTCAGGGGACTCGCAAGGAGCTTGCTTGCCTCCCCGTCACCTCTTTTCCAGACTTCTTGCTTCCACTGCACTCTTGAACGACCACATGTCTTGCTTCCTGGAAGTCCTCCGTTCTCCTCACTGTTCAGTCCCATGCTGACCTTAATTTCTACATTTTCGCCCAAGCACCGCCAACAGGAGGCTGTGGTATGCAGCAGCATTTGGAGCAATGGAGAGGTGACAAGAACAACAGGAACAACAAATCTCAGGATGTGAAAGCCCATCAGCTACTGTCACCTGGGGAATTTCCTGCTGGCCTTAGACCCATCTTTTTTTTTTTTTAATTATTGGAGTATAGCTGCTTTACAGTGTTGTGTTCGTTTCTGCTGCCCAGCAAAGTGAATCAGCTGTATGTTTACATATATCCCCTCTGTTTAGACGTCCTTCCCATTTAAGTCACCACAGAGCACTGAGTAGAATTCCCTGTATTATCTATATCTAGGTGCCACTTCCCAGGTCCTCCCTTCTCCCCTCTGCAGGCCTTCCTCCCTTTGTACAGGCCAGTCTTCTCCAGATTCAAATTTCTTTCTCATGCACAGCACCTAGCTCTCCATCGCTTGCTCCCCACTAAACTCATATCTACCTTTGCATGTCTACCAGCTCCCCCAAGGTGCTTTGCTAAGCGGAGGCCTCTACCTTTAGGGTTCTACCCTTAAGCTGCATAATGATCTGAGAGACGCTTTGCAAACACATGATCAAAGTTATAACTTGGACATCTGCTCCCCACAATCTCTATAAGAGAGAGGAGGACAGCATAGTGAATAGGATAGGGTACCAGTGTGGCTCGATGTCAGAGATCCACAACAACAGTAGCTGAAAGAAACAGAATTTTAGCTTCTCCACACGGAGATGTCTGATCTGGACACTGCAGAGTCCTTGCATCTGATTGCTCTTCTATCCCTAAGGTATTGTCTTCATCGCCCAGTTCCAGATGGCACATGGCTACGTTCCAGCAAAAAGGAGCTGAGAGCCAGGGGAAGGGCTGCTTTCTCAGGCATAACCTGGAAGTCGCCTGTATCATGTTCCTTCGTATCTATTGGCCAAAATGTGATCCCACGCCTGCAAGAGAGGCTATGAAGCAAAGTCTTTATTTTAGTTGACCATGTGCCCAGCTAAAAATCAGGGCTACTCCAGAACTTTGCCCTTCAGTACTGGTAGCCACTGATTCTGAGTGGCTATGGAAACAACCTAAGTGTCTGACACCAGGGGAATGGATAAAGATGTGGTGCATACACGCAATGGAATATTACTCAGCCATTAAAAAGGAATGAGACGAGGTCATTTGTAGAGACATGAATAGACCTAGAGAATGTCACAGAGAATGAAGTAAGTCAGAAAGAAAAAAAATTCTGTATACTAATACATATATGTGGATTCTGAAAAAATTGGTATAGGTAATCTTATTTACAAAACAGATATAGAGACACAGACATAGAGAGCAAATATAGGGATACCAAAGGGATAATGGGGGGGTCAGATGAATTGGGAGATTGGGGTTGACATTTGTACACTATTGACACTGTGTATAAAATAGATAACTAGTGAGAACACACTGTCTAGCACAGGGAACTGTACTTAGTGCTCTGTGGCAACCTAAATGGGAAGGAAATCCAAAAAAGAAGGGATATATGTGTACGTATAACTGGTTCACTTTGCTGTATAATACAAGCACAACATTGTAAAGCAACTATACTCCAATAAATATTTTTAAGAAAATTAACGACAATAAATCTAAATTAGTTAAAAACTCCAATTCAGTCCTTCAGTCAGTCTAGCCGCATTTCAAGCGCCCCACAACCATGAGTCAAGTGCCGTGGCTCACGGCAACAGCATTGCACGGTGTGGATGTAGGACATTTTCATCATCACAGCAGGTTCTACCGGACACTGCTGCTAGAGCAGAAACAGAGGGACACTGGGGCAGGACTTGTAGTCACTGTTACCAGCAATATAAAGATTTACTTTGCCCCTCTCACGAGAAGGTGCCTTCGGGCTGAGGACTTTGTCCAGCGCTGCTCTGTGCTCTGGTGGCTCACTCGTTTGAGCGTGCCCTGCAGTTGTTCACCAGACAATATCATGGGTCAAGGATCTAACACAGGCCTGGCACATAGTAGGCAGTCACTAGATGTCAGTTCCCCATGTGTCCCCTACCCACCAAGCCCTCATCCATACTCATGGTGCCCCTCCCCTGTACAAAACTTATTTCCGGAGTCCTACACTGCCTCCCCAAGGGACAGGCATCATTAATCACTCCCCCATCACAGAACCCCATCCCTATCACACAAGGTGATTTTTTCTTGGGCTCCAACATCACTGCAGACGGTGACTGTAGTCATGAAATTAAAAGATGTTTGCTCCTTGGAAGAAAAGCTATGACAAACCTAGGCAGTGTATTAAAAAGCAGAGATATCACTTTGTTGACAAAGGTCCATATAGTTAAAGCTATGGTTTTTCCATCAGCCATGTACGGATGTGAGAGTTGGACCATAAAGAAGAGTGAGTGCTGAAGAACTGATGCTTTCAAATTGTGCTGGAGAAGACTGTTGAGAGTCCCTTGGAAAGTAAGAAGATTAAACTAGTCAATCATAGAGGAAATTAGTCCTAAATATTCATTGGAAGGACTGACACTGAAGCACCAAAACTTTGGCCACCTGATGCAAAGAGGTGACTCTTTGCAAAAGACCCTGATGCTGGCAAAGATTGAAGGCAGGAGGAGAAGGGGGCAACAGAGGATGAGATGGCATCACCGACTCAATGGACATGAGTTTGAGCAAACTCCAGGAAGTGGTGAAGGGCAGGGAAGCCTGGCATGCTGCAGTCCATGGGGTGGCAAAGAGTTGGACAAGACTTGGCGACTGAACAATATCACAAAACAGGATCTGAGACTTGGCCAAGGTGAGGGAGCGAAGTGTCTACCAGGGTAGGGGCTCCAGCTCTCTCTTGCTCTGCTCTTTAATGTCCCCTTCAATGCAGGGAAAGCCTGACAGTGACAGATGACCACATTCTCAAGCTTTTTTAAGAATTCATGGGAAAAAATAATCACATATACGTGCAGAAGAGAGGGAGCTTATTCTCTCTAACTAACCCAGCCCTCAGGAGGCACATTTGTCTCCGACAATACTTGCTGGGAACATTCTGGGCCACCTGAGAACCCATGCCAGTTCTTTATTTTGAAGGACTGCTGGAACCTTAGAGCTGGGTCACTTTGTCCCCTTGACCTTTTGCTTCTGGGAGGTCTGTGACCTTAGATTTCCTTTCTTTAGATCAGGAATTCACATGCTGAGACATACTGTCGGAGCTGCTGGAGGCTAAAGGAGTGAAGGAGGAAGCCAAGGGTGTGGAAAAGTTTCAGCATTGGTCCCTCAAGTGAACATCTGCATTTGGGTCCTTTGGAAAGAGGGAGGAATCATGAAATTGCTAATTCTTAAATTTTGTGGGGTCACTTGCCTGTTTGAGAGTTTGAGACTGTCTCCTCAGAAAAATGCATGTACACACCAAAATCTACAAACATCTTAGAAAGTTCATGCACCCACTTAATTAAATTGTGTTACCATTTGACTTGGAGTCCCCAGTGATCACCATGGCTTCGAAAAGTTTTATGAGAGAGCATTATCAGGCTTGAAGAAGTCCTCTGGGATCCCAAGCTCATTAAGGGCCAGGCTTCATAGAGGCCAGTTGTAGACTGATGTCACAGCTTGTAGGCTCCATTTTCACCCTTTTTTTTTTTTTTTCTTTTTTGGATTTCTTTGTTTCTGGGAATATGAGGAACTCCTCCTCTAGAACGACACCCCAGGGATAAAGTCAGCCACATCCACCAGGCTGAGAAAATACCCGAAGGTTCAGCCAGGAGCACAAATTACCCAGATTGGAAGATAGGGAAATGAAAATGCATGAGGCTCAACTGCACAACTTTCAAACGAGAAAATAAAATTCCTGATTTGAAGTCTCCTTGGGGAGGTTCTTCTTTGCTCTGTGATGGGAACAAAAGGTTATTGCCTTGGTGGATGGCGGATGTTTTCTCATTAGCGTGTGGGCGGCTTGATGAGAGGCTTCCTGAGGCCTCTTGGCTCAAGTGCAGGGATTGAAGTGTGAGTGGAGGGTGGAGTGAAGCAAGGAGGGGCCACACAGGCAGAGACTGGATAGTTACAACCTGTGCTGTCCGCTGGGGCTGCCATCTACGACACTTTGAGTTCTTCCTGCTTTGCCCAGGGCTGCATTTCCTGGGGCAGCTGGAGTTCATAGCTTTGGAAGCTCTGCCCATTCAGTCAGTAGTTCTCAGCCCTGGCTGTACATTAGGCCCCCCACTGGAGAACATTAAAATCACCACTGCCCAGACACTGCTCTTTGACTAGTCTGGAGTGGATTCCAAGATTCCTGGAAATAAACACTCCCTGGGTGATTCCAGTGTCCACCTAGGGTAGAGAATCATCACTCTCAGTGTTGCCGTGACCTCTAGACCCAACCCAAAGCATGGATTCTTTAACAGTTTTCTGATATTTCTTTATACTAATCGAGTAATCAAAGAAATTCTTACCAGTAAGAAGCCAAGAGTGAGCCAGAACGCAGGGTCACTGCAGGGAGAGCGGGGGAATCATTTCCAGTGAGTGAAATTCAAATGCAGTCATTTCATCCTTTAACAGAGCCACACAGAAACATCTACTAAATCTTCAGGCTTCAAAAAGTAAGTAGGGATTTGCAGAATCAAATAATCTCACTCAACCCCTGGCCTCCCTTTCTGTGGAGCAGGGTTTGGGGTAAGGCAAAGGCCAGGGAAGGATGAAGTGGAGGGGGCCCCTGGAAGGAGGGGCTTGTGGGGCAAAGGGCTGGTAACACCTGGCACAGAGATCTAGGTTCCTGTTTTTGCTCCATGTGCTCATCTCAGGAGGTGCCATCAGTCAGACAGACAGCAATTGCCCTTCTCTGAGAGTTTGCTCTTAATTTACTAGTCCACCTCTCACATTCTCTGCTCCATCCCTTAAAATTAACAAGTTGTGTGGGGTTCACTGAGGACATTTGAACCATAACATAATCTCTTTTTCTTACTTCAGCATGCCCAGAAAAACCATCAATTAAATTTCTAGGGCTTCTCTAAATACTTTCGATTAAAGACATACATTAAATGCATCACAGTGCCTTGCAAATTATGAATTTTTTAGAGACAATACTAATGTAGCCCTAGAGTCTTCTCCAGTTCTGGCAGACTTAAAAATTCTCTTTATGGCCTTTTCTGATTATAAAAATAATTCACCTCATAAAAATTCAAACCAAACAGAGATGAAGTAGACTGCAGGAGTCCCTCAGGGTCAGGGTCAGGGCTAGGAGCAACACAAAGCCGGGAGTGTCTGCTATGCATGTTACTTGGCAATAAAACCTAGTGACTTTGCACTTGGACAGGGCACTAACGACAAGACGGCTCCATCGTCACAGTCACGTGGGTCTCTTTCAGATGTCCCGCCTCCTGGAGATGGAGAGGTAGAGGCATCAGGCTCCTGGCCTGTTCTGTTCTGTGTATCATGCAACACAATTCCACAATTCCATACATGCTCACTGAGTGCCAAGCTCTAAGACATTGATGAGCAGGGCAGACAACAGAGACAGATCGCCTCTCTCTGTGGCCGGTCAGAAGGGAGATAGACCTAAAGAAAATTGGCCACACTCCTCATACACAACTGTAATCAGTGATGAGAACTCCTGAGGCAAAGAAACTGGTCCTAAGAAAACAGGTAATAGAGGACTCTGCCTTAGATGGGATTGAGGACAACTTCCCTAACGAGATGATGCTGAGATCAGAAGGGATGGGGCAGTGAAGTGGGAGCCCTGGGCATTGCAGATAGCAGGGACAGCTTGTGCAAAAGCCCTGTGGTAGGAGGGGATCTCTGCAGTTCTAGGAAGGCTTGCAAGGAACAGAGAAAGGTGGATAAAACAGTGGAATCAGGCAACGTTTGTCAGTCAGTCCAGGGTTTAAGCAGTCAGGAGGGTTTAAGCTGGATTTGAGCATGTGGATCATTAGGGGGTGCCTGGTGGGAGGGAGGCATGCTGATGCTGGTCACAGCTGGAGGGTGGATAGGGCAGGGCAAGAGTAGTGGCTGCATTATTGAGGGGTATAACCCCAGCTGTGATCTACCGCGATTGTCCTGGCCAATGCAGCTGGACATGCCTGGGGCTGGCATGTGCCTCCAAAGCCTCTTATGGTCACAAACACAGCATTACTGTTTCTGTGACTGGCTTCCAGACCCTAGTCCACCCTGCCAGCCCAACTGCACCAGTTTCCCTGAGGAAGCTTCCTTGAAAGTGTTATTTGCTCAGTCGTGTCCGACTCTTTGTGACTCCATGGACTCTAGCCTGCCAGGTTCCCTTGACCATGGAATTCTCTTGGCAAGGATACTGGAGTGGGTAGCCATTCCATTCTCCAGGGGATCTTCCCAACACAGGAATTGAACCTGGGTCTCCTGCATTGCAGGCGGTCTCTTTACCAACTGAGCCACCAGGGAATTCCCTCCTATACATATCGATTCTTATTTAGACAGTCTCAGGAGGGCCCAGGAATCCAGTTTTAAAGCTTCTAAAGAGACTCAGATGTGTGTCCACATTTTTTTCCATTTTCTCCACAAAGATTTGCTTGGGGAGATGGTGTTGAACCTTGGACTGAGCACTGGGTGTTAGTTCAGTTATACTACTCCTAACAATGCGGCCTCAAACAAATGGCTGCACGTCATGAACCTCGACTTCACCATCTGTAAATTGGGCATCATATTTATTTTCTTCCTGTGTGCCTGGAGGGGCATAGAGGGTGTTTTGAGGATCTAATGAGATGCTGAATTTGAAAGTTTAACACAAATAACCTGATATTCTTTACCTGCAAACAAACTATAGTTTTCAGTGTGGATTTGACCCTTTTTCCTCTGGTTACCTTTTGTAAGTGAAAGCTGTCTAAAGGCACTGATGCTTGGTTCCAAAGGCACCGTGCCTATTCTCTGAGGAAGGGGTGGTCTCCTCCCCCCTTTCCTAAGGGTCTGTCCTCCCTCTAGGGAATGGCCACCCTTTCACGTGCTCATACACTCGTCCTCACTGCGGCCAGCATTGCTCTTCCCGCTGCCTGTCTGCTACGTGCCAGGCATTGAACTTAACTCTTTACACTTATTATTAAACGTTACCCCCATCACCCTCATTGAAGATAAGAAAGCTGAGCTGTAAAGAGGTCGGGTAATTTACAGAGGGCCATGTGGCCAGGAAAGCAAGGAGCTGTGTGAACTGATTAACCACTCTCTTACTCCACTATTTGTAGGAATCGTCTGACCGTTAGTCTTAAATTTTACCTTTGCCTTTCTTCCAGAAGAACAGGGGTGTCATGAGGAAATGATGACTCTTCAGGTGAGTATAGATACAGCCTTGAGTCTCATTAAGCAGTGGAAATACTCATAAGATTGTGAGCCTTCTGAGAGCAAGGACATACTCATTCATCATTGGGTGAATGGCACAGAGCAGGTGTTTGGTAAAGTTTGTTGATGAATGAAGCATCGACACAGTTTACACAATGACACAACATAATATTTATCCCATGAGATGAATGATTTGTATACCTATTAGAAGGAAGACAAAGGTGAGGCTCAATGACTTGCAAGGCTTCAGAGTGATTTGCTGCAGAGAACACCAGCATGGAAGTCGGATGGATCACAGCTTTGTTCACAAGAGTTATCATGTGACCCTGTGGCGCTGAACTAGGTGCTCATCCCCTGGAATCTCCACATCGTGTGTTTGTGTGTTCAGTCACTCAGTTGTGTCCGACTCTTTGAGACTTTATGGTTGCGACCTTATAGCCCATCAGGCTCCTCTGTCCATGGGTTTTCAATCCTCACATTACTCATAGGTAAAATGGAGGTGTTTATAGCACCATTTACATAGTATTTTCTTGAAGTTAAATGAGATGATGCCTAAAAGCATCAGGCACATAGTAAGTGCTCAGTAAATACTGGCTCTTGCTAGTGGAAATAGAACTGATGAATTCTGGTCATTTGGCTTCAGTTGAATGTTATTTGCCCTAGATTTGAAGTATGTGAACGGTATGTTTATACTAAACAAATACATAGCAGAATATTAGAGAATTTATGAAAATACTTACCCAAAGAGTTGGCATTTGCATTAATGGAAACCAAAGTAGTAGGACCCTCGGGACTGAACAGGGGTGTGTGTCTTTGACAAACTTGGGTCCTTGAAACTAAGAAAGATGGTCCCCTCTGCTTATAACTACAGTGGCCAGCACAGTGATCTTGGCTCATTGTCACCAACTAATTTCAATCATTACCTGAGGCATCACTTGAGAATGGAATTCATCTATTCAACAGTCATTTATTGGGCACCTATTGTACCAGCCACTGTGATAGGAGTCAGGATGTGATGGCAAGCCTAAGAGGCTGTGCCTGCAACTGCATGAAGTTGTGAACTAGTAGAAACACTGGAGAGGCTATTCTTAGCCCTAGAGAATCTTGGCACCTGAAGAGCCACACCCCGGTGGAACATAGGATCACTTGGGCAGACGGCCACCAGCGTCTATTATTTTTAATCCTTTTTAAATTTATTTTTTAATTGGAGGAAAATTGCTTTACAATGTTGTGTTGGTTTCTGCCATCAGTTCAGTTCAGTTCAGTCGCTCAGTCATGTCCGACTCTTTCAACCCCATGAACTGCAGCACGCCAGGCCTCCCTGTCCATCACAAACTCCCGGAGTTCACTCAAACTCACGTCCACAGAGTCAGTGATGCCATCCAGCCATCTCCTCCTCTGTCGTCCCCTTCTCCTCCTGCCCCCAATCCCTCCCAACATCAGAGTCTTTTTCCAATGAGTCAATTCTTGGAGGAAAATTGCTTTACAATGTTGTGTTGGTTTCTGCCATGTAACAACTCAAATCACCCAGATTGTACATACATCACCTCCCTCTTCCCTGGTGGCTCAGATGGTAAAGCATCTGCCTACAATACAGGAGAACCAGGATCAATCCCGAGGTTGGGACGATCTCCTGGAGAAGGAAATGGCAACCCACTCCAGTATTCTTGCCTGGAAAATCCCATGGACGGAGGAGCCTGGTAGGCTATAGAGCATAGGGTCTCAAAGAGTCAGACACAATTGAGCAACTTCACTTTCACCTCCCTCTTGAGCCTCCCCCCATCCCATCCCTCTAGGTCATCACACAGCGCCAAGCTGGGTTCCCTGTGTTATATAGCAACTTCTCACCAGCAATCTATTTTACACATGGTACTGTACATCAGTCAATGCTACTCAGAGTTTGTTATAGTCCATTTTCTCTTAGTGGTAAAGTTGTGAACAAGTCTCAAAGCCTATTTCTGCTTGGAGGAAATACAGGTAAGAAATGGTCATGGATACAAAACAGAGAGGAGTAGAGTCCAAGGATCCATGAAAACTTCTCCTGATGGTAGATACCCTCTGCCTGCAGAGAGAACCCCATGCCTCATCCTGATGTAATCTGACCATCCTTTACCATGCTGTCCCCAGGGATGTGTGTTCTTGGCTGGATGGAACAAGGAAGGGAGTCCCTTTGATCTTCCACGATGAGACTTACCTCCCTTCAGTGTAGATTCACAGAGGTGGTAGCTTAGTAAAGAGATTTAAATTAACTACTGGAAACATAAAACAACATTTACAAGAGACTAAACTATATTTATGGTCTTGGCCTCATAGCTACTGATACAGAGATAACCAGAGTTAAAAACATTGGTTTACACGTCCTCTTACTAAGGGAAGTGTTTATTTCCAAAGAAACTGTGTTTTCATTTCCAGATCATATTTTCTGAGTGTCCCAAACCTAGCACTGGAGCTGGCAGAAAGGACATAGCTACAATTTGTGTTGTGCCTTTTCATTTGTATGAAAGGCAAATGTCTTACCTAGGAACTGCCTTGTAGAATTAGCTTAGTAATCAAATGAGATCATGTATGTAAAACAGCACAGTGCCTGGCATGTTACAAGCTATAACTATTTGTAGTGGATGTCTGGTGTTGGTCTGCCTGGCACGCATCTCTCCCTTGGGGAATAGTCCTCCCATTTCACATGGCCTTGGTAGGTATGGAACCCAGACTGGGCTGATCATGGTACCCCGTCCCTTATCTGTGGCAGACAAGAGTTAGGTCAACATGCAAAAATGTGCAAAAATGAAAACCGGGTGGACAGAGAGACAGTCCTGGAACACTTGAGGCCAACTTTGGTCCTTAAACCCAGATTCCTATTTAATAGCTCCTTATGACAGTAAAGCGTCTGCCTGCAATATGGGAGACCCGGGTTCGATTCCTGGGTGGGGAAGATGCCCTGGAGAAGGAAATGGCAATCCACTCCAGCACTCTTGCCTGGAAAATCCCATGGACGGAAAAGCCTGATAGGCTACAGTCCATGGGGTCGCAAAGAGTCGGACACGACTGAGCGACTTCACTTTCACTCTCACTATGCAGTTCTGTCAGCTGCTCTGAGCTGAGTCACAAAGGTGAGCCAAAAGTTCCTCTTTGGCTTAAGTGACTTGAGTTGGGTTTCTGTAACGTACTGTTGGGATCATGAGGACGTGAGAACGTGAAGCTGGAAGCCTGTACGACAGGAGGATGGGATGAGGCCGTGCCCTTTCAGGAGCCCGCAGCTGAGAGGTGAGAATGTTCTGGGTCCATTCCCAGGTCTTAGTCACTGATGTTTCAACCCGCTGCAAAACATCTCCTTTCATCTTCCTCTCACCTGTCCTGGATGAGTTACACCATGTGGCTCACCCCCAAATGTCCCCTTCCCTTCCGAGTCTCAGAGACAAAAAGTAGGCTGAGAAATGGAACCGGGTCTTAGTGACGGGGACCCCTCACTTGTTTAGACAAGGAAGGACCCCCAGTGGTCAGTCCAGGGGCCGGAAGGAAAGCAAAGTGGGCATAATGAGCAGTGAAATTTAAACTGGAAAACAGGCACTAATCCCAGGGTACTTCCTGTGTTTCATTCACCTTTGGAGTCCCCGGGGTGACTGCGGTATCAGGTGCTTCACTGAGTCCTCTGGAAAGTCTCAGTGAGTGGAAGGAATCCGAGTAGGCAAGTTCACTCGAGGCCGTTACAGGGGGAGTGGAAAAGGCTTGAGACCTGCCTCCTGCCTTCAAGGAGCTGCACCAGAGAGAGGGAGATGAGGAAATCACTATCCTGGGGGAATTCAGTATATCATGGAGATATGATTCCAAATCCACGGGGTGGAGCTCTCTCTTGAGAGGTTGGAAAGGCTGGGAGTGGGGTTTCCGCTGGCCTCTGGTGGGGAGGGAGGGGGAATGGTGACTAGGATTCTGAGTGTGAAGAGTGAAGCAGAAGATCAGGCAGCTGTGGGTTAAGGGAAGCAGGAGCTTTAGACCTGCAAGGGGTCAGGAAGATATAGCTGAACAGATAAAATGAGAACTGTCCTGGTGGGCGTGGGGGTTTGTAGTAGTTAGGACGTGTGGGAGGGTGGTGGAGAGATTTCTGCTCACACCTTCAAATCTGTTGATCGGGTAGCATTTGACCTTGACTGACTGGTGGGATGCTGGGGACAGCTGCCTTTGGTGGCAATGCAGAGGTGTGGGCAGAGTGCTGTTCTTGACAGCAGCATCCAGGAGCTTGTGAGTAAAGGCAAATCCTCCACCCTACCCTAGACGTGCTAATTCAGAAACTTCAGGGGTGTGACCCTGCTGGTTGTGTTTAACAGGCCTTCCAGATGATTCTGATGTCTGGCCTCGTGCAGTCCACGTTCAGAGAATGTCTAGGGGGGCCATGCAGGCAAGGTGGGCTGGCATCTGATTGCAGGATCCTGAAGGCCAGATTCTACACTTAGCGTTTCCCTGGTAGTTCAGCTGATAAAGAATCTGCTTGCAATGCGGGAGACCCTGGTCCGATTCCTAAGTTGGGAAAATCCCCTGGAGGAGGGCATGGCAACCCACTCTAACATTCTTGCCTGGAGAATCCCTATGGACAGAGGAGCCTGGTGGGCTACAGTCCACGGGGTCACAAAGAGTCAGACATGCACATAGCGCAGACATAGGGCATTTTCCATGTACCACTGAGAAGCTATGAAAAGTTTTGGAACATGAGTCATGTTTTCACTCATTCACTCAGCTAATGTATATTGTATACCTACCATGTGCCAGGCCCCACACTGGGCATGGGAGAAAATACACCAATGTGAGTTCAGGCCAGCGTTTTAAGTACAAACTTATCTGGAGACAAGATTGCCATTGTCTTTTTTTTTTTTTTTAATCTGATTTACAAATGGAAAAAAACACCTATTATGCTCTCCAGAAACAACTCTGCTGCTTGTCTGTGCCAACAGAAGTTATTCAGCTAAATGTTTACTAAAGTTTCAAACACTAGGGATGGGACCTGACGAAGGGAACACAGGGGCACACACACGTGTACACACACACACACGTACACACACACATACGTGTACACAGACACTCACATGTACACACACACACACACACACACACAATGGAAAGGGGTGATGGGAGGGCCAAAGGAACAAACTTCCAGATGTGAAATATATGAGTCCTGGAATGACATGTACCACGCAGTGACCATAGTTAGTAATGCTGTGTTAGATACCCGAAAGTTGCCGAGAGAATAGATCTTAAAAGTTCTCATCACAAAAAAAAATCTGAAACCATGTGAGATGAAGGAAAGTATCTAGGCTTCTCGTGGTGACCATTTTACAGGGTGTACAGATATCGAATCACTACGTTGCACATCTGAAACTAATAACACTGTTATGTATCAATCATATCACAGTTTTTAAAAAATTTAAACAAAGGGGTGGGAAGGAAGCATTTTTCTGCTGTCCATGCTGCCTGTCAGAGAGCTGCCTTTTACAAAGTTCTCAGATGGACCTGCAGCCTTGGACTTTGGAAGGTGAGGGCCGACTAGCTCCAAGTGTTTCTATGTTTCCCTAACAGTTTTGGAGGGTGGGAGGGGAGAGAAAGGGAGGAGAATGAAGGAGTCAAGTGTGGGAGGCTTGCTCCTGTTCTCAGACATCAGTCCTGCCCGCTGCTCAAGGAAACTGGAGCTTGATTTCAAAGACAAATAGGTCTTTTCATCTGAGTCCAATAAAACAACCAAGGTGCTCGTCTGGAAGGTCACGTGTCCTCAGGACAACTTTCAAGCCTTTTTACTGTCTATGCAGGCAGGCATGCTAAATCGCTTCAGTGGTGTCCAACTTTTTGCGACCCTATGGATTGTAGCCTGCCAGGCTCCTCTGTTCATGGGATTCTCCAGGCAAGAATACTGAAGTGGGTGGCCATGCCCTTCTCCAGGGGATCTCCCAGACCAAGAGTTTGAACCTGGGTCTCCTGCACGGCAGGCAGATTGTTTACCATCTGAGCCACCAGGGAAGCCTTTACTGTCTGGCCAAACTGGGGGTGAGGATGGGGAGGCTGGAGCACCTCCGGGGGTCCCTGTCTGCGGCCACGAGGCTCCTCCATGTACCCATCTGGCAGGCTGAAGTTGGTGGGCCTGGCCTTGCCCTGGGGAGAAACCTACTAAGGCGAGTGGTGATTGCACCAAGTGGCAGAGGACAGGACTCAGAGGTGTCCCGGGGCTGTTTCAGTTTGAGTTTCTCTCTGGCCTGTAAGAAAAGAGACAGGTTTCTGGTCTCCCCTAAACCCTTTGGCTCCTGAGTCTACACCCTCTGCTACCCCAACAAAGCAATTATCATCCACTCCTTCCTCTGGGCGGTCCTCTGCTGCTGCTGCTGCTAAGTCACTTCAGTCGTGTCTGACCCTGTGCAGCCCCATAGACGGCAGCCCACCAGGCTCCCCCGTCCCTGGGATCCTCCAAGCAAGAACACTGGAGTGGGTTGCCATTTCCTTCTCCAATGCATGAAAGTGAAAAGTCAAAGTGAAGTCGCTCAGTCCTGTCCGACTCTTCGCGGACCCCATGGACTACAGCCTACCAGGCTCCTCCGTCCACAGGATTTTCTAGGCAAGAGTACTGGAGTGGATTGCCATTGCCTTCTCTGGAGGGGTCCTCAGCTGGCTCCAAATCAGAGGAAAAGACCAGGAGAGAGAAACTGAGAAATCTCTGTGTTCAGCATCACCAGTGCCACCAGCCCCGTTTCTGTGTCCTGTGTGTGATAATACAACAGCAGCCTGACTGATGATGACCCCCTCCTCATTTGGCTGATACATGACACCCCTCCTCATTTGCTTCCTGGGGATTGTTTATTAGAGACCAGCATTTCAGAGAGCAAGGGCCAGCTTGAATACAATAGGCAGCTCATCATCACCGGCATGGTGGAGCTTATTTTTAATTGCATTACAGAGGGATGGGTGGCAGGGAGAAGGGGGTGGGACATTATAATTGGATGAATTAAAAAAAAAAAAGATAGCCAGTTTTTTAAAAATCTCAGGCTTAATTTAGTAAATTTCAGTTACAAAGGGAGTTACTAAACTGCAGATTATTTGCATTAGATCCTTAATCACCACTTGATTTGTACCAGGGATCATCAATAGAGATTCTTGGGAATGCGTTGTCAGAATAAGAGATGGGTCCTAATGAGGTCTTTGTTCTTCCTGAGTCTCTCTTCTGAAGCTCTTTCCTCCCTCTGTGGAGAGGCACAGAGTTTTCCAAACGGGGTGGAGATGCCTTAAATTAGAAATGGAGCATGTAAAGAAATCAAGAGTTTTTCAAGCTGGCTTCACCCCTGCGAGAGAGGACGCCATACTCCTTCTCCAGCTCTCTTAACAGGGTTTTTAAATTTCCCTCACATGCATTAGCTCTGCTGGGCTGCTATGGACGTGTCTGCTCCCGTGCCGGCCACAGACATCCGCCTTTATTAGCTGGCAACAGAGAAAATGGCCTTTTTGGACCTTCCTCTTGCGAATAATGGATATGCTGCCGTAGACCTTCCTGCTTCTGTTTTTTCTGCTTCCTCTGAAGAAAGTGTGTCCAGTGGTCCCTGGCCACTGGGTCTTTATTGGAAAAGCTGTTTTCCAAGATCATTTAGCTCTAAAAAAGTGATGAACCCACAGGGACTTTGAGACCTTGAGTGTGTGTGTGTGTTAAGATCCATTTTGTAAGAGAAGGTCTCTTTTTGGGGGTGGGGTGAGAGGAGTAAGGAAAGGGTAAAGTGAATAAAAATCTCTTATCTAAATCCTATTACCTGCAGTTCTTTCCTTCATATGCCAACTCCTACTCTGCAGGGCTTTATAAAGCACTTGTTTATTATCTTATAGGTTTAAAAATTGCCCTCATCCTGCAAATGAGAAAACTGAGGCTCAGAAAGGTTAACTGACTTGCCCAAAGTCACTCAGCTTAGGGGGTGCCAGACTGAGGATTTCAGTCCATGTCTCTGAATCCTGTGCTCCTTCCAATACCCCAAACCACTTCTCACAGGCTGCCGGCAGCCCGCACATTTACCCCATTTGTGGAGGTCGGTGTCTTCACTTTCACTTTTCACTTTCATGCATTGGAGAAGGAAATGGCAACCCACTCCAGTGTCCTTGCCTGGAGAATCCCAGCGACGGGGGAGCCTGGTGGGCTGCCGTCTACGGGGTCATAGAGAGTCAGACACGACTGAAGCGACTTAGCGGCAGCAACAGCAGCAGCATGTTATCCATTTAAACCTCATTTCTGAATCTGCGTATTTCAGCAACAGTTTTGTTTCAGAGGACTCCAGAGAGTAGCCTTACTTAACCTTCCTCTGGAGGGATGTCTCTTTGGTGGGGAGCAGAGAAAAGGGTGGAGGGGGGAGCGGAAGGGAGCAGCCAGCAGCGAATTTTCCCAGTTTTCCACTGGAGGAAGCCAAGGCCCGGGGAATCAGACAAATCCACGTTTCTCTTGGCATTCTGAACGTTTGCCAGGTCCCTGCTCTTTGCTCTCACTATTCCTCTGGGCTGGTTCCAAGTGTGGAGGAATGTCTGCTGAAGTGTTTGTGTTGGGGTTGTGTGTGTTGGGGGGGGGGGGTGCGGGGAGACTGATGCTGGCAGGAAGGAGGATGTTTACCAAGAGTCCAGCCAAGCCTTGGGGTCACAGGGGCTGGTCCAAAGTAGGAAGTGTCCTCTGAGCTGGAGGGGCATTTATGTCCTCCAGAACCTCCTATATTCTGTAGCTTTCTCTGCTCTAGCTGGCTACCCCCTCATGGTACAGATAGAATGTGTGTGTGTGTGTGTGTGTGTGTGTGTGTGTGTGTGTGAAGTCGCTTCAATTGTGTCAGATAGAATACTTTGGTGAAATGTTTTTAAGCTAAATACCTGGGTTCAAATCCCACCTCCACTTGTTAGCTGACAGATCTGGGTAAGTCACTTAACTTCCCCATGGATCAATTTTCTCATATATTGAATGAGAACATTAACATCCACTCTTTGGGCTGTTCTGAGGTTTAAACGAATGATGTAAAGCAAAGAGCAAAAGGTGGCTTTGATTAGTAGAGGGTTTGAGGCAGCCAGGAAGTGGGAGGATAATAAAAGGAGACTGCTTGTCCCACAAAGACATTAGCAAGAGGGCAGGAGTGGGTTCAGTGATGAGACAGCTTGCAAGGACTTTTGCAAATAGGCCATATGCTGGCTCTGGGGGAACACTGAGAAACTAGTTTGAAAAGCACAAAAGTCATAAAATAGCACTGGTATTATTGGTTTTTTTCCCCTTAGTGTGAGCAAAAATATTCAAGCTGACAAAGCCAAGCCAATCTTCTGGGAACAAAACTCTAAATTTACTTGTGAATCACCTCAGCTTCCTCCCAAGAGAAAGACACCTCCGTCCCTTCACCCAACACCCCCATCTATGACGCATTAGGATCATAACGTCTCAGTTTCTGCCACCAAAATCACAGTCCCTCGTCGTGGGCTTGAGGACAGCCCTGAGGTCTGGTACTATTTCCTTGTTTCAGTCCCTCTGGCGGTTGGAGTCAGTTTCCAAAACACCCTATCAAGGGAGCGGGATGCGCGCCAAGCCCTACAGTGGACACTAGGTGGCGCCGGACCCCACATTATTCAGGCAACTTGACACTGCTTCCCTTTCTGGAAAATTGTGGCTGCAGTGACGTCCTCTTCTCTGAGAAGGGGGCTATTTCAGTTTATGCCACAAGCATAAAGGGCCACTAGAAGATTCCCCCCGGCTTTTCTGCTAACTGGGACAATTGTCCGGGTGTGGCTACGGAAGGCCGTTCCCAGACCTGAAGCTGGAGAGCCGGCAGTCAGTTGCTGAGCTATATATAACTTGTTAGGAACAAGTAGCTTTTTTCAATTTCTGCTCTGCCCAAAGGGGCAGGAAGGAAAAGAACTCTCTCCCTTTGGAAGAGGCGGGGGGCGGAGAAAGTGGCAGATGCCCAGGCTCCTCCCTGAACTGCCTGGCATCTGCCTTGCCCGCAAGGAAGGGAGCCGAGGACTTCCAACCCTGACCCCATGCCATTTCATTCCAGGCCCCACCCCTTCTGGCGGGGATCAACCATCCTTAGTGCCCCAGAGGAGCTGTGTTGTGCGTTTATTTTCTGTCGAGGGATCTGGGCTGAGGTTGCCATTAAGTACCCGCTTAATTTCATTGCACTGAGAGTACACCCTCACGTGGATCGGTGGCATATTAGGATCCCGAGGGCTGTGATCACAAAGTTCTTATGGACAACAGCAGTAAGTGGCAGTTATAAAGTCATTTCCAGTTTTCTAAGTGTTTATGAGCACTCTACCTACAGAGGCAGGTGAATTTCATTTTCTGATTGCAGATAAAGTGACTGACACACCAAGGTCTCACGGGAGCTGCTGGCACTGATGTCTCTTTGAAACAGTGATGATCCTTGTTGCTTACTATCATTTTCACTGTTATGTTCCCTTTTGTGTAGGAGGCCAAACAGAACACTTGCCTAAAGACAGCTTTTGGCTACTGAGTTTCTGTTTGGCTCATACTATCTAGGCAAAGGGTCTTCCCAGCTGGTGACAGTGGTTAAAAAGAACCTCCTGCCTGCCGGTGCAGGAGACATAAGAGAGAAGGGTTTGATCCCTGGGTCAGGAAGATCCCCTGGAGGAGGGCCTGGTAACCCACTTCAATATTCTTGCCTGGAGAATCCCAATGGACAGAGGAATCTGGCAGGCTACAGTCCATAGGGTGGACTGAAGTGACTTAGCACACACGTATCTAGGCAAAGGAGAGCTGAATGTGGAGAGCCAACAAAGTGGGATGAACACTGAGCAGACCCTCGACTTCTTGGCCAGGCAAGAGTTTCTTTCAGTGGGAGATGGGCTCTGCAGAGTTGGAGGGGGATGTGTTGGGAGGGCAGGTGTGTTGGCGGTGCTGTTGAGAAGACAACAGGGGAGTCCCCATCAACCAGCCAGTCAGCACATTCACGGGCACCTACCATATAGAAAAGAAATACAGAGCCTTTAAGTCTGCCTCCAAAGAGCTGGCGGTGCACTGTCAGTGGGGCAAGCATAGCATGTACAGATAAAAAGAAAGTTAATGACTCAGAGGAGTCCTAGAGAAGTCCACGCTTGGTTGTGTGGCGATTCCCTCTGAAGCAATGAGGAAGGAAGGGGGTGGCCTGGGCTGGACCTCAGAGTCTGCATAACATGGGGCTTGTGCCCAGGTCATGTCCAGACTGTAGACGTCCTGCTTGGGTCAAAGTGGAATCAAAGGTGCAGAATGCCTGGGTGGTATATTGTACCTACAGGATACCTGTGCTGTGGCTTAGGAAGCCAGAGGAAGTCACCTGGGGCAGGTGAACTTTCTACTCTTGAACTTTATATTCTCCTGCCCTCCTCCCTACAAGGTTCTGTTCCTTAGGTCCTTGGAGGTGTGGGCACAGTTCCAGGCCCATCACCCCCACTTCTGGTCAGTCCTGGCAACTCTGCTCTGGACTTTCTCCTTCCTCCCCACCCCCACCCACCACCACTGACACATTTCAGGCCTCATCGCACCTGGTCTGAAGGGCTTTTAAAAATAAAATGATTTTTATAGGAAATAAATGCACATGGAAATGAGTGTGCATGCATAAATCTGACAAAAGCATTTTTAGTAAAAGTAAACCTCCCTTTCACTCTAGGTCCCCAGCCTCCCAGGTCCTCCCCACAAAGTGGTCCACACCTTTTTCTCCCTACCAGCCCAAGCCTTGTCCAACCACCCTTTTCTGCTTTCTACAATCTCATTCTTTAAACACAAATTGATCCTGTTTGCCCTTGGCCTTGGATGGGTGAAAATGCTAACTCCTTGGCCCAGCCATCAGTCCCTGTATACTTCTCCAACCTTCTCTGCACCCCACATACAACCCCCAGACCCTCACAAGCTGTGATCCTGCCAGGCCCATGTATTTGCAGTGGCCTAAATCCATGTTCTTCTCTGTCAGAGTTTACATTTAAAAATAGTTTTTAATTTACTTTTTTGGATAACACCAATACACACATACATAATAATCTATGCTCCTAACCACTATTTATTAATTTCTTGTATTTCCTTCCAGATCATTTTTATGTGTAGCCTTCTCCCTTTTTTACTCAAATGAGAACATGTAAGTCATACTTTCTATATCTGCATTTTAAACATTTAGTCGTAATATCCTAGAAACTTCTCTGCAGCAATTCATAAAGAGCTTTCTCATTGTTTTCTGTAGTTCTGTGGTATCCAATTGCTTGGATACACTCTAATCTGGCAAACTTTTTTGTGAAGGACCAGATAGTCAATATCTGAGGTTTTGGGGCCGTCCCGTCTCTGTGAAACCACTCCCCTCTCTGCTGCGGTGCAAACGGAGCCCTGGGTGTAGACCAAGGGGCCTGGCTGTGTTCCGTATACTTCTACTTATGGACACTGATGTTAGAATTTTATATGATGTTCACGCATCATGAAACTGAATTCTTCATTTGATTTTTTTCAACCATTAAAAATTTTTTAAATGATTCATAGCTTCAGGCCCTACAATAGCTGGCAGAGGGCCAGTTTAATGAGAATTCGCTGACCCCTAATCTAGTCAACCAGTTCTCAATTAATGAGCATTTAAATCATTTCTGATTTTTTCCTGCAATTTATAATAATGTACACATATCATTTTATATGCATCAAATAGATTTTTCTGTAGGGTCAGCTCTAAGAAGGAGGGTTGCTGGGTCAGAAGGTGTATACATTTATTTTGATGTGTGTGTGTGTGTGTGTGTGTGTGTGTGTGTATGTTAAGTCACTTTAGTCGTGACTTAAACTCTGCGACCCTTTGGACTGTAGCCCACCAGGCTTCTCTGTCGATGGGATTCCCCAGGCAAGAATACTGGAATGGGTTGCCATGCCCTCCTCCAGGGGATCTTCCCAACCAGGGATCAAATATGCGTCTCTTGTCTCTCCTGCATTGGCAGGCGGGTTCTTTACCACTAGCGACACCTGGGAAGCCCAGGTTTATTGTGATAAAGATTGTTAAATTGCCCTTTGGGTCTGTCCTAGTGGACATGCTCACCAGCAATGAATGGAAATGTCTGAGTCCTCACAGATAACCGTGTATTTTCAAAACTTGTGTTTTTGCCAAGCTAATAGGTTAAAAAACACAAGAGGCCTCTCAGCACGTAGCCATTTGAATTTCTTTTTGTTTCTGTGAGTTGTCTTTTCATTACTTTTGCTTGTATTTTTATGAATCTTTTCTAGAGATTTGTTTATATTTTCATAATTTAAGGAGATTAGACCTCTTTCTGCCAAGTTGCATATATTCTTTGCAGGTTTTCATTTGTTTGTTACTTTGCTTATACAAGTTTGCTTGTTTGGCATGCACAAGCTCTAAAATTTTTTTTAAACTCTTATTAGGTGAATTTATCAA
This sequence comes from Oryx dammah, assembly GCF_014754425.2. Classification (NCBI taxonomy): domain Eukaryota; kingdom Metazoa; phylum Chordata; class Mammalia; order Artiodactyla; family Bovidae; genus Oryx; species Oryx dammah. Next base: position 61,930,552 of record NW_024070209.1, read on the forward strand.
CTTGTTACTTTATTAGCTTATGGTTTTTGAGTCATAAGTAGGAATTAGAATTCTCCCATGTCTTGTCTTGGTACTTGTGTGGTTTTATTATCAGAATTTAAATGTTGAATCCATTTGGAATTTATTCTGGTATATAGTATGATAGGGCTTCCAGGTGGCTCAGTGGTAAAGCATCCACATAACAGTGAAGGCAATGTGGGTTCGATCTCTGGTTTGGAAAGACCCCCCGGAGAAAGAAATGGCAATTCTCTCTAGTATTCTTGCCTGGAGAATCCCCATGGACAGAGGAGCCTGGTGGACCACAGTCCATGAAGTTGCAAAGAATCAGACACGACTGAACAAATAAGCACAAACGCACCCATGGCTTCCACTTAATCTTTTTCTAGATGGTTACCCAGGAATCTCAACACCATTTATTGAATGAGTCACTGGATTTGGAATGCCACCTTTATTGTATGCGAAACGTATTTATATTCTTCCAAACACATATATATATATATAGTCTATCTAGTCCAGGATTTCTCAATCTCAACACTATTGACATCTTGGGCCGGATGTCATTCTTTGTTGTGGAGGGTTGTCCTGTGCAATGTAAGATTTTAAACAGCATCCCTGGCCTTTACCCATTAGATGTCAGTAGCAGGAACGCACGTGCGCGCACACACACACACACAAACACACACATACTTGTAATATGCAAAAAAGAAAAGAAAAGAAGAAAAGTTTCCAGATTTGCCATACCCTCTGGGTGACAAAATCACTCCTCTCGAGAATGACTGATCTAGTCATTCCATGTTGCTCTTTTTTTTTTCATAGTTTCTTGTTTCTTCTTTATTTCGTTACTGTGTGTTTATACATGCTGATCCATCTCTTGGAAGGTCCTCCGATTACTTTCCCATCAGGATTTGGCTCAGGGACTCAGGGAGCCTTCTTGAACCACCCTGCTCTGTCTCCAATCAACAGGTGCGACCCCCATGAGAATTTCCGTGAAATTGGCTTGTCTTTCACCCCCGAGCAGGCTGTCAGCTCCAAGAAGAGAGAGGCTTTGTTCCTGTCTTTATCTCCAGCCTCTGGCACTGAGCCTGGCACAGGGTAGAGGCCCTATCACTATTGGTGGATGAATGGATGAGTGGATACTTCTTTTACCCACCTCCCACCAACAGCGACGAGTTCAGTCAAAGCAGACAAAGGATGCTATTGGTTACTGGGAGCGTAGCCCTGGTGCTGAGAAACAGCCGGGGTGAGGAGAGCTTGTGTGTGCCTGGGCACACTAGTGATGAGATGTGTGCAGTCTCCTGTTTAATACCCTGAAGTCCCCAGCTATGAAGATGCACTCAGCTGCTGAAGAACAGGAAAAGGAGAGCTTGGGACAGCTGGCCATGTGGTTTCTTGGAAAAGCAGGATAAACAGTGATGACAGCAAGAGCCCTGGATTCTGACAGCTTATGTCAGATTCCTACTCTGTTCACTTACCAGGCACTTAACCTCTTTAAGTCTGTTTCCTCATTAGTCAAATGGAGGTAGTAACAGTACTCACCTCAGAGGTGAGCAATGCCTTCTTTGGCTGGTTGTTTTTGGTCCCTCAATTTCTCCCAGTTTTCCTGCCTTAAACACCTTGGGGAGAAGAGAGAGAGAGAGACCAACCTGTTCTCCAAGGTACAAGCCAGACGGTATGGGAGAGAATGATGGTTTGGGGAGCCTCTGTCTGACTTCTCTAAGGCAAGGGGACCCTAGCATTGATGTGGAAAGAACCAGCTACTAGGTAAGAAGTGACCGCTTCGTCCCCCACCCCCACCCCCAAAGCTGACACCTGAAGCATTTACCCAATATCTTAAATGAAGCAGAATGATTCAGTTCTATGCATAGGAGAAGACAATGATAATCATAAGCGGCATCTATTAAATGCCAGACACTGCACCCACTGTTTACATTCAGTTGCATAACCAACCCCCACACACCTCCCTCTCTCAGAGCAGGTTTTCATCTGGTGATGGGATGGGGTGGAATTGCTGTATGCAGCCCCCTTCCCCCATTATCAATTTCCTTATTAATTCTAGCCCTGTTTATCTCCAGCCTGAAATCTCTCTCCTGGCTGCCACACCCTGCTCTGTGTAGGCTGGGCTGGAGTTTGAAGCAAACTAAATGAATCAGATGTGAGCACAGGCGCTAGTCTTGATTGTAGAGGCTTTTAACTCACTGCCGCTCATGGCTAGAGGAGGAAGGGCTGTGCACCTGGCCTGCACCCTCATGCCTGCTGCCTACAGCACCATAAAGAGCCTGCCTGTTCCTGGTGAAACAGAGAGAGAGAGAAAAAAAAGAAAAGCAAAAGAACACATGCTTCTCTTTTGCATTTTCTCTGATGCCTGCTCAGAACCATGGGTGCTGAGAAGTTGTTGCCGATGGGTTTGCCCTGGCCTGAGATGCATTTCTGTGGATGCGGCTGATAGAGGCAGTGGGATACGGAAATCGTGTGCCCCATTTATTGATTTTTTTTTTTCTTTTTAAAACACATTTAGTTGGCTGCGCTGGGTCTTGGTTGCAGCATGCAGGATCTTTAGTTGTGGCATGTGGGATCTAGTTTCCTGACCAGGGATAAAAGCCTGGGCCCTGTGCATTAGGAGCATGGAGTCTTAGCTATGGGACCACCAGGGAAGTCCCTTGTTTTCACCATAATCCTTACCCAGGCCACCTGTCACCTCTTCCCCCAGAATCTACAGCCTTTTCAAGGATGTCTCTGACCCTAGCCTTTACCTGCCTGAGATATTATGATTCATAATAAGGAATATATATTTCATCTTTGGCCTCCCATCTTTATTTAGTGAAACTCTACCTGGTGAGTGCATCAGATAGCATGTAAATGTCACTTCCTCAAGAAGACCTACTCCCAGGTGGTCATTACCAGCTCTTATGGCTCCAAGTACCCCTCACAGTTGCAATTTTATATTGATTGTGCAATTATTAATTAATGTTTTCTCTCCAGTCCATGAGTTCAAGTGGTATCTTTTGTTTTCTTACCACTTATCCTCAGAGCTTAGCATAATGGCTGAAGCATAAGAGATACTCAATATTTATTGAGTGAATAGTGAATGATGAGTTAAGTATAACCTGGTAGGTAATGCTAATATTTATGTGCCAGGAAAGTTCTGAACATGTTAGAAATATTATGATCTTCCTCACAATCTATGGGATGGGTAATATTACCCCTACTTTACACATAAGAAAATTCACCCATGATCCCATAAATAGTAAGAGGCAGGATTTGAATCTAGGGTGCTGGCTCCAGAGTCTGAACCTTTAACCACTATGTTATTCTAGCCTATGTTGTTCTCCCCTGTTTCAGTAAATTCACAAATCTCATTTTGTTCTAAATTATTACATCATGCCTTGTGCCTCTTACATGCAATGAATTGTACTCCACTTGATGTGACATTAGAAAATTTCTTTGACAAAGTGTTTTATCTGCCAAATCAGTTCAGTTCAGTTCATTTGCTCAGTCGTGTCTGACTCTTTGCGACCCCATGAATCGCAGCACACCAGGCCTCCCTGTCCATCACCATCTCCCAGAGTTCACTCACTCATGTCCATCGAGTCCATGATGCCATCCAGCCATCTCATCCACGGTCGTCCCTTTCTCCTCCTGCCCCCAATCCCTCCCAGCATCAGAGTATTTTCCAATGAGTCAACTCTTCACATGAGGTGGACAAAGTACTGGAGTTTCAGCTTTAGCATCATTCCTTCCAAAGAAATCCCAGGGTTGATCTCCTTCAGAATAGATTGGTTGGATCTCCTTGCAGTCCAAGGGACTCTCAAGAGTCTTCTCCAACACCACAGTTCAAAAGCATCAATTCTTCGGTGCTCAGCCTTCTTCACAGTCCAACTCTCACATCCATACATGACCACAGGAAAAATCATAGCCTTGACTAGACGGACCTTAGTCGGCAAAGTAATGTCTCTGCTTTTCAACATGCTATCTAGGTTGGTCATAACTTTTCTTCCAAGGAGTAAGCATCTTTTAATTTCATGGCTGTAGTCACCATCTGCAGTGATTTTGGAGCCCCCAAAAATAAAGTCTGACACTGTTTCCCCATCTATTTCCCATGAAGTGATGGGACCAGATGCCATGATCTTCGTTTTCTGAATATTGAGCTTTAAGCCAACTTTTTCACTCTCCTCTTTCACTTTCATCAAGAGGCTTTTTAGTTCCTCTTCACTTTCTGCTATAAGGGTGGTGTCATCTGCATATCTGCCAAATAGCGCTGTAGTAATATGCATCCTGTGTTTTAGCAAAAATAAGTTGTATGTATTAATAAACATTTGATGGCAAAACTATGGACGTCACAGTATATGTTGAGAACCACTGGTCTAATGGCTGATAACAAATCTTTAGTATACTTATTTATTCCATTCTCTCTTATGGATTATAGTTAAAATTCTGCTCACCATTCCCCTAAGAAAAATGTGTCTTCCTGGACTTGGCAGCCGGCTTCATCTTTCTGCTTGGTAAAACTTTGATCTTAAAGAGAAGCTGCTGCTGCTAAGTCGCGTCAGTCGTGTCCGACTCTGTGCGACCCCATAGACGGCAGCCCACCAGGCTCCCCCATCCCTGGGATTCTCCAGGCAAGAACACTGGAGTGGGTTGCCATTTCCTTCTCCAAAAGAGAAGCAAGGTCTCCTTCTATCCCTAAGCCCCACATACCCGCCTCTCTGATACTTGCGGTGGTCCACCTCAAAGGGTGAAGCCAAACTCATATTCAGAGGTTCTGATATCTTTCTGTTTTCTTTGTTCCTTGGTACTTTGGAAAAACCAGCCTCACCCCTTTGCAGGAAAGAACCAGGGACATTAATTCAGGGCTTTCTTGAGTAACCTGCATGTTTCTCTTTTCTAGATGAAATTGGAAGTGACTTACCATTTCTGGTAAAATACCTTTTTAAAATGTATTTTTTTTAAAGTTGTATAAATATGTGTATATATGTGTATATGGTATATATAGTATATATATTTTGCAGTCCATGACGTCACTGAGTCAGACACGACTTACCAAATGAACAACAATAACAAATTCATAGAATAGATGTGGGAAGAATCTCTGTCAAAACTGATTACCTCCAGGGACTTCCCTGGTGGTCTAATGGTTAAGACTCATGCAGGAGGCATGGGTTTGATTCCTGGTTGGGGAGCTAAGATCCCACATGCTGTGTGGCCAAAAGATTTTTTCTTTTTTAAAGTAGTTACCTCCAGAGGCAGAGGTAAGAATGAGAGAGATATGAAGAGGAACGTCTTCAAATCTGGGGAGGTGGTATGCTTCTAAACATTTGGATCTTTACAAAGTAAGACTATATTCACATTACAGATAATTAACTCCTTCCCCCTGAAAGAAGAGAGCCAAAGAAAGAACTATAATTAATGCTGAGAAAGGAGGGGAGAGAAGGGGGGTAGTCAATGAAAGGAGTCTTTCATTTTTGACTGTATACTTCTGTATTATTTGAATTTAGGCAACAGGGACACACTCATGTATTTCTTGTATAGCTGTTTTTTTATATCATGCGAAGACTCATTTATGCATTTAACAGCTATTATTTTTACTCCTCACTCTATGCTGAACGCTGTGCTCTGTACTTCTGTACTTGATCTGCTATAATCCTCACACTATTCTATGAGTCACATACTATCATCCCATTGTATAAGAGAGAAATTTGGGGCCCAAAGACTGGTTAGGTCATCTGCCCAATGGCCCATCTAGCTAGTAAACAGCAGGCTGACATCCAGCCAGCTCTCCCTGATTGGATGTGGGCTACAGTGGTGGGTACCAGAAGGAATGAGGCTGCCCTGCCTTTATATAAGTGGAATCTAGTTGAGACGGGAACCATGAGAGACAGGCTAAAGGAGTGAACAGACTGAGAAAAATAAACAGACATTTAGCAGAAAGAAACACTCAGAGAAATAACCCTAGTAAAGCTGAATGATTTCAGAAAAACAGTCAGAGATAGTTTGGTGCCCCCAAACACCCGTAAACATTTTCATTTGGTTCTACACACTCCAGAAGCCTCCTGTCACACTGAGGCTCTGTCCAGACGATTCTAATAATAGCCCGATGGAATCCTGTGGTTGCAAGAAACTGTGAGAGGTCACTGAGTCCGTCCCCCACCTGCAGAAGGGCGTAAGTGTTCTCCTTATGGGAACACCGAGGCAAGGAGTGACTTACGCTGCTAGATCAGTCACTCTTCCACCCCCAACCCCAAGTCAGCCAAGGAGTTGGAACCGTGGACTGGGGTCAAGGGCACCAGCAGCTTTGTGAGTCAGCATGTGGAAAATATACTCATCCTGCAGCTCTTTACAAAGGAAGCTACTGCTCACCCTCTTTTCCAGCTGTAAAACATTTGGCTGACCGTGGGGGAGGGCGACAGCTGGGGAAGTGAAGAGGAGTCACTATAATGCCCCTTCTCCCAAAGCAGCGGCAGGCAGAGGAATGAGGACAGTGGCAGGGGCTTGGGGCTGGGAAGCAGCTGGGTGTCAGTTGCTCTTGCTTTGTGGTGTCACCCTTCTTCCCATTATCTACTTCGTCAGGATGCGGCCCCATTAGCACACTGGATCAGGCCAAGTGTGTTAGGAATGATTAAGGGCCTTGCAGGAGATTAAGGGAATTACATTTGTGTACTCCTTCTAGCCAAAGGCTGCCGGACAACGGCAGGCAAGCCTCTGAATTGCTTTACACGCAAACAGTAAGAATAACTGCAGCTGGTTCCAGGCTTAATGCTTTGAATCATGAGGATGTGGTGTGATGCAGAGACAAGTTCTCTGAGGGCAAGTGGCTCCTCAGTCGTGGGCACTGAGAAGACTGTGGGTGGTTGGTGGGGGGTGTGTGCCTGAAGGTACAAGTCTGACAACAGCGACCCAGGAGGCAATCCTCAGGGCTGCCCTTGGGTGACTGGGGCTCGACAGGCCAGGACTAGAGTGAAGCTCTCACCTCCAGCACAAAATTTAAAGGGCCACCCAAAAATTCAGTTATCAAGAAAAATAATATTTTAATGCCATATTAAAAAAAATGTAAAAATTTCATGATGAACAAAGGATCAAAATTTCAAATAAAGACTATTTGAATAGTCTTTCAAACAAAGGGGCCGAGCCATACTGGAGCCTGAGGCAAAAAGAAAAATGTGAGGCCCTGGCTTTAGTGGAAGCAAACTCATCAATCCTATTTTCCAAATTCACTTCTCTCCCCTCATTTTTAATTGAGAGAATTGTCTTGTCTGATGATTTTTCTTGACTAAGCAACAATCTTAAATAATTTTAATTAATTATATTAATTATTTTAATTAATTGTTAGTAATTGATTATAATATATTAATTATTTAAAATCATAGTAAATTTCACTGGGTATAAATTAAATATTTGAACTTAATGTGAGTTTTGAGAGTCCCTTGGACTGCAAGGAGATCCAACCAGTCCATTCTAAAGGAGATCAGCCCTGGGTGTTCTTTGGAAGGAATGATGCTAAAGCTGAAACTCCAGTACTTTGGCCACCTCATGTGAAGAGTTGACTCATTGGAAAAGATTCTGATGCTGGGAGGGTTTGGGGGCAGGAGGAGAAGGGGACGACAGAGGATGAGATGGCTGGATGGCATCACTGACTTGATGGACGCGAGTCTGAGTGAACTCTGGGAGTTGGTGATGGACAGGGAGGCCTGGCGTGCTGCGATTCATGGGGTCGCAAAGGGTCAGACACGACTGAGTGACTAAACTGAACTGAACTGAGCTGAATGTGAGTTTTAACATACCTACTTTTTGATCTTTCAGTATTTTTTCCACTACTTTAATGTTCTGGAAAAAAACAAGTGCATATGGAGGTGCACAACTTTCCTTCTGCCTCAGACTCCAACATAACCCCCGTGGCTTGGGTGGTAAAGAAACCACATCCGATGGTCTCCAGGTGGAAATGGGGTGTGTCTCAGTCAAGCATGGGGAATCTTGCTGATGCTGCTTCCCCTCAGCCTAGAAAAGACCCTTTCCTCTCTGGGGCTGCTCTCTGGGAGTGGGGATTCAGGAAGTAGTCTCATCACATTTCACACTGTTCTGCTGCTGCTGCTAAGTCGCTTCAGTCGTGTCCAACTCTGTGCGACCCCATAGACGGCAGCCCACCAGGCTCCCCCATCCCTGTTCTAGAGGCCATGAAATTATTGCAAGCTGGGACATCATCCCACCCTCACTGCTTGATGAGTAGGAGTCTCTGACCTTTGGGGAGGGGTCACCTTGAGTCCAAGGGCACACACAGCACATCCTTGATAGAGAACCTGTGACTAGTACTCCTACACAGCAAGCAACTTTAAGAAATACCATTGGGAAGTTTCTTGGCTAGAAGAAACTTTCTGAGATAATGAGAGTTTTTTTTCCTTATTTTCTTTTGAAATATATAATATGCTCCCATGGTTCAAATACAAAAAGATGTAAAAAGGTAAACATTGAGAAGCCATCCTCCCAACCTTGTTCCACACTCCTCTCCTCACGTACAAATAGGCTACAACTTCTAGTCATTTCTTGGCAATTGCGGCTTCTTGAAAAACAGTATTTAAGTAGGTGTTACGAGTTAGGCTAGGACCCACGCGGCTCCTCCTGGATGAGACTAGCTAGCCGGCATGGAGTGCTGAGCAAAGTGGTCACATTTTGTGTGTGTGGCTGACCCTGGCAGCACGGAGCCAGCGGCCTGCTTGGGGCCACTGGAGTCCACAGGCATGTGGGTTTCTCTCTTCCAGACTGGCACACAGTCCAGCGTCAGTGCTATGGGATACCCCAGAGCCAGGCCAACAGGGAACGGGTCTGAGGCCACTGGCGTGGCTGGCATCTTGGTCTAATAATAATCAGGTATCAGCGTTTCCTAGAAACACATGACGGGGTTTGTGATCCGTCCCTCCTGAACCGCGAGCAAGCTTCTGCATACTCGGGATGACACGCATCCTCGCAATCGGAATGACATTCCAAACCACAAACACAACTCTTTGTTTTTGTGGTCACCATGTCCCCTCAAGATATCAGTTGCTCCCAAGGTGACCAATTTCCTCTGTTCTCTTGGTCATGGTTGGGAGGCCACTGGAAGAGTGGAAGGGAGAAATACCCTTACAGCCAGGGTCCCACAGGGCCCAGAGCTGGAGGCTGGGCTGGTTGAGATCTCAGTACCAGCTGGGGAGAAATGCTGATTGAACCACCAAGCCACATTAGCTTTACAACGTGCGAAAGGCGTCCTCTCCTCACGCCCCTTTTGACCACATCCTACTCACCACTCTTCTCTATAAAGTTGCTTCCCACTGAGTCACCCTCTAGGGCTTGCTGGCAAACTTTCAGCTCCCCTGGTTTTCAGCCAAGGGGCTGCTCCCAGACATCTCCACTCATTCAGACCCTTCACAAGGCCTTGGAAACCGTCGAAAGCTTGAGTGGCATGTGGACTCCCAGGTAGTTCGTGAGCAGAGTGAACCCTCTTTGCTCACTCTGGGCCCTCGGTCTAATTGGAATTTAGGAGGACATGGAGACTACAGGGTCAAGAAAAAGAGAACAGAGTTTGTGGTTCCACCCTAGGGCAGCATTACCTAGCCTAGAGCAGACACATTTTTGGTTCAGGTCATCTAGTGTTCATTAACGCATTCAAAAAAGTAATGATGGCTTTGGAGGCAACTTTAAGTGTAGGAATCTTCTGTTGAGGAGGAGGGGCTAGAAGTGATAGCCTGTATTCAGAGATCAGGAAATGTCTAGACAGCTCTGGAAAGACAGGCTGTTTGGGACAAATGTCAAATGCCTAAATGCTGAAGGAAATCCACATGAAAAAAACAGAAGCTGCAGGGTGGGTTCTGAAGGGAGGTTCTAGGTGAAGCAAGATCCCTGAGCACTGTCCCTATTTTCCTCAAACCCATGCAAGCCTCTCCCTTCTTCCATTTGTGCAATGCTTGTTTGTGCCTACTTCACTATGGGCACTCAACAATCAACTCAAATAATGTATTTCTCTGTGTATTTTTTCTATCTCCTTGGATAGGTCTTCCTCCATTTTTGAGAAGAAACGTCAAAGAAACAACTTTTTCTCTGGAAGACAGGTTTCATCAGCAGTAATCCATTTCCAGAAATATACTGTAGCCTGGGGGCTTCTCTTGTGGCTCAGCTGGTAAAGAATCTGCCTGCAGTGCAGGAGACCTGGGTTCGATCCCGGGGTTGGGAAGATCCCCTGGAGAAGGGAAAGGCTACCCACTCCAGTATTCTTGCCTGGGAAATCCCATGGACAGAGGAGCCTGGCGGGTGACAGTCCATAGGGTCGCAACGAGTCAGACATGACTGAGCATCTGAGCATAGGACTTATCTTATGTGCTATGTCTCAGGAACACTTTAACATATTTTCATAAGTAATTGTCATGTACATTCCCAAGGGTTATTGGCTATCCTTCTGTCAGTGAATGGAGTAAAGAGTAGATCATTATCTCACAGTTAGACCAAAATAGAGGGTCTGAATGTTGCTTTGATTTTCTTGACTGTTCAACTCTTTGACACTTGCATACTTTTTCTCAAACTCTGTGATTTTGAGGTCACGCTGATGGAATGCTCCTTTGTACTCCTGCTGCTGTCTGGAAATGTCTGTTGTCATCTTATGGATTAAAGAGATCTTAGATTTCTATAGTTTAATAAGTTCGACCTACATAGTGGTGAACAGCTCACACTTCACCCGTACCGTTCTGATGTGATACAGGACATGTAAACATGCCTTTGAAATTCAGATTAGCTCAGGGCAGGGGAGTTTGAATTGCTTACTTTACTTCTCAGTTGCCGTTAAGAGATCTCTCCCAGAGTCATCCCATAAACTCGAGCCACCTGGTGGGGTGAGAAAGAATCAAGAAATATGTTCTCTCACCACACAGTTGAATAAATTTCAACTTCCTTCCTTCACAGGTGAACTGCTAGATAGTTCTCATCTTACCAAACGCCAAACGCCAGCTCCTCCCTCCTATAGGATGATTCCCCTGATCTACCCAATAACTTCACTCTTTGGAGTGGCCCCTCTTTCTCTGCTGCCTTGATACCTCTCTGTCTCTCTCATGAATCATTCCCATTCGCCAAGAAAACACACATGAAAATGTCCCCTTCTCTCACACCCCCCAGCCACAGCCCCACCTCCCTGTTCCCATCATACCCAAATGACTTCTCTGCCCACTGCCGAAACTCCTGTTTTCGTGGCACCACTGAAATGACCTCTCTCAGGCCCCCCAGTGACTGCCCTGCTACCCAAGTCCAAGACTCATGCTTTTATCCTAAGCCTTTTTGATCTGACCATTCCCTCCTCTTGGACTTGGCTTCTGGAACAACCCATCTGCTGGTTCCTTCCTCCTTCCCTGCTCCCATCTGCTTAGCCTCTTCTATCCAACTTCAAAAGTTGGGGCAGGGCTTCCCTGGTGGCTCAGTGGTAAAGAGGCTGCCTGCCAATGCAGGAGACACAGGTTCAATCCCCGATCCAGGAAGAGCCCACATGTCATGGAGTGACTAAGCCTGTGTGCCACAACTACTGGACCCGCGTGCAGGAACTACCGAACCCCACGCACTCCGGAGCCTGCACTCCACAAGAGAAATCTCCGCAGTGAGAGGCCTGTGCACTGCCACTAGAGAGCAGCTCCCACTGGCTACAGCTAAAGTCCGCACACAACGAAGACCCAGCACAGCCCCAAATATATGAATAAATAAAAACAAATGGAAAAATTTTAAAAACTTGGGGCCACTGGAACATTTCATCTTAGCCTCTTTTTTCCTCCATCTACACTCTCCCTGGGTCTCACCAGTGCCCAGGGACTGAAATTTCCACTTCATGCTGTTGACTCCCAAATTTCTCTCACCAACCCAGACCCTGCCAACACAAGGCTGGCTCACCAAACTACCTGCTGATATGGCTTCTCTCTGGTCTCTCCATTTCATGGATGTCCCACAGACAACCAATCCCAAACGAGCGCTCACCTGCATTTCTGAGCATCTGAGAATTAAAGGAATTTATTCTTGTCTTCATCCTGGGTGATGATGCGTAATGCTAAAATCTCTGAGTGTGTGTGTGAAGTGCGATTTGGGTATATGTGAGTGTGTGTGACCTAGAATTCTACCCTCACTCTCCGTGTGTACACCACCCTGATAGGCAGCTATGTGTCATTTTCCCTGAGGTTACTTCTACTGAACTATTTGGACTTTTCCTGCTACTCTCGTGATATTTTGAATCAGGACCTCCCACACCCCAAAACCGACAAAAGTCCACCCCCCACATATTTCCTGAAATGTTGGGAAATGTTTTCTAAACTATGGTGACTACCTTGGTGGGACCACAGAGCCAGGCCTTAGCCTTTCAGGTAAGACTTAGATGTAAGTGAAGGAAACCTTAGATTTAAGTGAAGGAAACCATAATCACTCTGGATTCAAGGCCTGGGGGCACTGAAAATGCTAGTAGTGGGCAGGTTCCTTACATTGACAGAAAACATTTGAAAGCTTTTTTTGTGTCAGCTTACTCACTAGTCCATCTCCTGTCCTAAGTGTCCCCTAAGGTCCTAACTCATCAATTAGGAAGTTTCCAACAAGAGAGATTCTCATATGAGCAAGACCACGCAAGAGGGGCCGTGAAGCTCTGGTCCGTGGCTTCCCATCCTGCTACTCTGGAATTACTGTGCTGTGCTCAGTCACTCAGTCATGTCCAACTCTTCTTGACCCCATGGACTGTAGCCCACCAGGCTCCTCTGTCCATGGTGGTTCTCCAGGCAAGAATAGTGGAGTGGGTTGCTATGCCCTCCCCCAGTGGGTCTTCCCAACCCAGAGATCAAACCCAGTTCTCCCGCATTGCAGGCAGATTTTGTTTACCATCTGAGCCATGGGGAGCTTTGAAAAGTGCTGAGGGCTGGAACCTTCCCCAGAGATGCTGATTTATACGGTCTGGGTGTGGCTGGGTTTTCAAAGCTTCCCAGGTGTATCAGATGCACAGCCAAGGTTGAGAGCTCAACTCTGGGCCACTCTGACACTGGCTTCATAAACAGATGATTTCCAGCGGTAGGATTTCTGCTCCAGTGAGCCTCAGGCTTGCATCTCTCACATCACACCATCCTGTAACGTTCAGCGTAGATTTCTCTTTCCCAGTAGACTGTGAGGTCTTTGAGGACTCGGGCATCTGCTTCTCTCTGTCCAGTACACCGTGGAGCTCAATAAATGTTAGCTCAATGCATAGGTGCCTCTCCCAGACAAGGTGAAGTGGATGGTTGCCCCCACATCGCACGCTCTGGCATTCAAATTCATCTTCAGAGACCCCGCACCGTCTGGTGCACACTGGGCGTGTACTTTGCATCACAGTACATTTCAAACTCAGGTCCCCAGGCTCCCAAGCCTGGCGGGCACTCTGTGTGGAACTGTTATGTTGCTGCCTCCTCCACAGGGGGGAAAACTCACCACAATGGGTTAGTTCCCTATTTGCTGCAGCCGAAGACTGTCGGCCCAGATTGTTTCATCAGCACTCTAGGCCTACTCTCCTACTGGCCCAGGAATGCCGTTTTCCTGAACGCTGGAAGGTCTGGAACCGAATGGGTGGAGAAAGGTCCTAGAGGCCATGGAAGTAAGTGTTCCATAAGGAATGGTTTCTCTCTGGGATGTGTCACTGATTTGACATTGTCACTTGTCTTTCTCTGAGTCTCAGGATGACTTCATACAGCTCAGGACTCGGGGTGTGGTGGGTGGTGGTGCTGGTAATCTTGTGTTTGGTTTTAGGCAGCTCTGTTCCTTGGGACTGAGTGCTTCACAGTAGGGTGTCTTACCCCAGGGCTGACAGATGGGCCTTGGAGAGGAGGGACCGTGACTCCCTGAGATTGTACGTGGGGTGTTATATCTGTACGCTTAAGCACATTTCTCTAAAGAGTTGTGCTGTGCTAAGTTGCTCGATCATGTCCAACTCTCTGCGAACCCACAGACGGTAGCCCGCCAGGCTCCTCTGTCCATGGAATTCTCCAGGCAAGAATACTGGAGTGGGTTGCCATTTCCTACTTCAGGGGATCTTCCCAACCCAGGGATTGAACTCAGGTCTCCTGCATTGCAGGCAGATCCTCTACCACTGAGCCACCAGGGAAGCCCCTCCCTAAAGAGAGAGCCCCCTAATTTTCTTGAGATAGTCAAAGCTGTCCATGAAACTGCAAAAGTTTTGGCCCTTTTGACTGCCACTGTCTTCCTTACAATTTTAACTTTCTGCTGTTTCTAGAAGGTCCTGAGAGGGTGAGTTCTACATCCTTCTGGCACAAGATGTGGAATGAGGTTGTCTGGGTTAGGCCAGCCTCTGTGGATATAGAAAGAGACCAGGGATTACTTGGTTTTCTGAGAACTTGGAAGGTAGAGGAGCATATTAGTGGCCATCTGTCATCCTGTGTGTGTGTATGTAAGAGAGTGTGAGAGTGTGCGTGTGTGAGAATATGTGTGTATGAGTGCACGTGAGAGAGTATGTGAAAGCGTGTGAGTGCGTATGAGAGTGTATGTGAGAGAGTGGGTGAAAGTGAGTGTGCATGTGAGTGTATGGGTATGTGAGGGAATATGTGAGTCAGTGTATGAGTGTGCGAGAAAATAGGTGTCTGAGAATGTGTGTTTGAATGTATGAGAATATGTGTGTGAGACTGTATGGGTGTGTGGGTGTGTGAGGGAGTGTGAGTGTGTGTGTGAGAGAGAGAATGTATGTGAGAGTCTTGTGTGTGAGAACTGTGTGTGTGAAAGTGTGTTCGTGTGTGTGTGAGTGTGTGGATGTGTGAGAATGTATGTGAAAGAATTATGTGAGAGTGTATAAAAACGTGTAAATGTGCATGTGAGAGTGTATGGGTGTGAAAGTGTGTGGGTGTGTGAGAGTGTGAGTGTGAGAATGTATGGAAGAGTGTTGAGTGT